>NC_046611.1:25402047-25702047 GCF_900324465.2 Anabas testudineus
TGCTGGCCTTTGTCTACCACAACATTAAAACCATCAGGTTGATTAAAAGTTGTAGTTGATCAGTGTACAGCTCATAACAGTACAGACAGTACATAATCCTAGAGCCACTACAAGAAAGACAACACTCACAGGCAATGTTTTCTCACCAGTGATCTGACTGAATGCAAGATTTGCAGGTGCTTTTCCATCACAGTCAGCAAGGTTAAACTCCAGAGAAATTAAACAAATTGCTCCTCTAATGCAGAGTAAAACAAATGGAGAACTTTAGTGCACATGTGGAACCCTCTTGGGTTCTAATTATGTAAAACTATAGACATCAGAAGGCACTGAATTCTTTAATGAGCACTTGAGAGAACAAAGGGAATTTAAGTGCATGTTAATAAGAGAGACAAGACAACAGGAGGAGGCAAAATGCCACAGAAAGAATCACTACACATTAAATGGGGGCATTTGCTATCCTACCACCACCCAGCAGTTTCCGACAGATACGCGGGGTACAACAGAATAGTTGAAAGGAATCTATTTCTCACTGTGGTCTGTGGCAGATAGAATGAGCGCAGAGCTACTGTGCTAATAGGTTCTCCATGGAAACAACATACAATAAATTGAGATGAATTGAGTGTCAGGGAATTGAGATTTTGCTATTAGTGCAGGTTAAAATCCCCTGTCAGATCCCTGGGCTGCCAGCAGCTTCCGCAGTACCACAGGCACAGTACCATTTGGATTCATTCAATAACAAACAAGGTGTAATGTGTTCGGGAAGCTGTGTTCCACTTCGCTGGTTGGTAGGCTGGCCAATTAGCATTGACAAAGACTCCCATGTGTATAGGCAGGTAGAACACCGCCCAGATAGTACATTTTTGTTCAAGAGCCAAAAAAGGATTGCTCTGTAGAAGGTCCTTAATGCCACATGGTTCCATTGAATAATGTTTCAAATCAAGAAAATATGGTGCAGGACAAGTAGTTACCTTTTTATCCATGTCTATGTTGTCTATGTATCACTGTGCATTTAGCTAAATCACCATGCATGCTTTCGCAGGGTGCTGTGGATGGTTCGTCCTCATTACTCATTAATTAAAGTATTGCTATTCTTAAATGTGTGAAGTGCATGGATTTACATATTTTGTGGCAGGAGGCATAAGCACACAAAAGGAACCTTGTGATGAGTTTGCTTTATTTTATGTTAATGGCCTGGCGTCTAATGATCAGTTCAGATGATCAGTTCATATCTGTGGACACTTTCTTAAAGCTGGAATCAATTATTTATCTTAATTAAAATAATTACAGCAACTGACCTTTGCAAGATCTTGTTAAACCTGAATACAAACACATTTAACACACAGTTATTGCTCACACTGCTGCTACTGCTCTCCAAAAAAAAAAAAGAACAAGAAAAGAAAATTCTGCTCAAAATCAAGTTGCTGCACAAGAAGTGAGCTGTTCTTCATCTTCTTGTGTTTATTTTACTCCAATTTCTTACATCCTCATTTTTCAGATATAAAAGAAAGGAAGGCTTTATGTAACACAAGCAAAGAAGCCAAAAAGGAAAGAGACTGAAATTACTTATATATAAGGGTCAATAAAAAAGGGAGTACAAAGGGATTCAAGGAAACCGACTTTCTTTTAGTAATCTACAAGCTGCCAAGAAAAATCCGTGCATCGATATTTGGGTGAACTACTCTGCTTATCTCAAAAATGAGCGATAAAAAAACAATAGCTGTGGCATGCATTGCTCAGTCAGTACTAACTAGTTAATTTTGTGTATACATACTTTTTTCAGCCACAGATTTGGATCACTATAGGCGTTTACAGCAGCACGATGCTGTATATGGGGTTACCTCCAGAAAAACTACTTAACAAGCCAACTTTGATGAAGGGACGTGGCATCTGTGCCATCCTTGGTCACGGTTTGGTCACTGATTTGCTTTTGCCTTTTTTTGACTATAGCTACAAGCAAGTCATTGGTTTTGATCTTTTTATTTGTTGTTAATAAAAAAAAAAACTTTCGGCTGTGAGCAAATGAGTTTGTTGAACATTATCCCAACTGTGTTGTAAATGTCACATAAAGAAAAACGAAGCATTGCATCCACACTGCGTACAGTATGGAGTTTTAACTGTGAATAAACCATTTGTTCATAAGTGACACACACCAGGAACAATCATTCTTTGGTAACTACTCAGGAATTTGTGCACTTTATTGCTAAGTGTTACCAGTGTGTGCATTGACAGCCCCATATCCCAGATATGTGTATATGTACAGTGAGAACCTCTCTAGTAACCGGAACCATATAATAGCAAAGTGATTCAAGTCCTGTGATCCAAAGTTGTGCTCTCTGTGGTGCTGGAGTTCAGTCAAAATGAGAGTTTTTGTTGGGCATGAATAGCAGCAGATCAGTACGGTACCTTGAGCAAAACTATGGCACTGACAGAACAAGGTTATCACAGAAATGTAGAAAGCTGCTGAACCACAAACTCAAGGCACTCCTCAAAAGGCAAAAATCAAAAGGTTTGCTCATTTACTGAGGAGAAGTCTTTTTCTGTCACATATAGAATAAAACAGGAATCCAGGAGAGTTTGTCAGAGGAGTTTAAGGTTTAGTGAATTACCAATATCTTTACTCCTCTTTAATCGTGTTTGGCTGACTGTGAAATGAGCATTCCCCTAACAATAGAATTTCATCTTTCACTCACTTTTCATTTTATTTATTCTTACTAACCTCTGAAACACATTTTTCTATTGAAGTGGTCTAACCTTCACTCAGTGATTAATCACTATCACTTCAAGCTGATCTGATTTTTTTTTCCTCCCCTCCAACAACAGAATTAATACTGGACATTGAAATGAAGCTATGTGAGTATTTCATTCTATTATATTCAAATTTCACAGCACCATCTTTGATTTCCATAGTCCAAAGAGAGGCAAGCCCCAGGGCGGTGACGGACTGTCATCCCTCCCCTGGGGGCAGGAACTGCACTCTTCAGCTCCCTAATGATGCACCTGTCTTTTGAACGAAGAATCCCATGCCATGGCCTATCACTTAGCTCGCCTAACTAAGCAGGGGGTGGTGGGTTAGACAGAGAGAGAGACAAAGACAAAAACAGAGGGAGACAGGGGTGGGATGGTGTAGGTTTGGCTTCTGGCAGATAAAAGATGTCCCTTTCAGAATTTCAAGCAGAAATGAGGCAGGCTTAAAGCAGAATATCTACGACAAAAAGAATATTAAACCTCGACTTGCCGTAGCCATGTGGTGCATAGGTCAATTAGTTTGTCATTCAGAGAAAATAAGTTAACATCTTTTTCATTGAACTGAGTAAGATACATGACAACAGAAAAAAAAAAACCAACAACAACAACAACAACAAAAAACTTCTCAATCCATCAGCTTCAGCAGTCACAATCCATTGTATTGTGTTCCTTATAAGAATTTGGTAATTGGAAACATACAGTAATGAAATGCATATTGCATAAATGACAGCCAGTAATACAGCTGTTGTTGTTCCAGTGTCACACTGTAAATATGAACATTCTCAATCTGGAGGACTCGGAATAATCACTGTTTATCCATTATATCCTCCTCTCTCCTGCTGAATGGCAGTCACACAGTGGGATTGCCCTCAATCATTCAGTAATTGATGCTGTGGAATTTCACACTCATATTACCCAAAACAGCCTTGGTTTACTCTCACAAACCCCTTCTCCCCACCATCACCGCTCTGCCTGTCGAGATCTTCCTTCTTTCTCCAAATAACCCAAGGCCTCTTTCTCTGCAATTTTAACTTTAGATTGATTTAAGCTCTCCTGGAAGCCAATTTGGTCTGTTTGAATGTTCTTATAATCTCCTGATTTGATTCACCAGGGGACCGTTGTTAGTTGAACAGAAACAGCATATACAGCAGAGTAAGTAAAGAATAGCATCACATGCATTGTAGAGCAAAGGGAGTACAATCTGCGATAAAAGGAGAGCAGCCTGAGGGCGCGGGGAGTGGCCACAACGACTCCCTTTATTTCCCAGCACTTTTTAAAATTATTAAATCACATAAATGCAGGAACACCTGTGAAGTAAAATGCAGAGAAGAAGAGAGATGGTTGAAGCACCACCTTAAAATCCTTGCTATTTTGAAGATGTGAATAGAACAGGATTCTTGTATAGTCTGTGACAAGGATTAAATACAGCCCATACAAGGATCTGGCACTCTTTTTATTTCTTTCTGTTGTTTTAAGGTTCATGTGTGGTGTGTTATCACTTCTCATCCCCCCCGTTCCTCAGCATACAAGGCTTAAAGGAGCCTAGAAGTGACTAAAGGAAGGCCGCCTTCCCTCGTCTTCTTATGCCAACGACTACTAGAAATACACTACTTGAAAGGTTTTTGATTGTCATTGCATGCATGTGCATATGTTCTGTGTATCCGTAGGTTCAAGCAAAGTGTGACAGCTGTACATTGGAAGGCCTGTTTGCTGTTTGAATTTACAGAAGCTCAGTCTAAGCCACTCGCTGTAGCTTCCTCACGCATGTTCAGATAAAAGACAGGAAAGCTAGAACCACTTGCCTTAAAACCTTTTTGAAGTAAAGTCAGCACCAAAAAAAAAAAAAAATTATATGTGGAGTGAAGAAAGGAACGTCGAGGCAGTGGAATCATCTGGAGAACCTGTGGGAGATAGAAAATCAAGAAGAGTAGGGTGAAAGAGGAGAGGCGAGAGAGAGGCGAGGGAGGGGGGGAGGCAGAGATACAGAAAGTGTTTTGGGATGGGAATGCGCTTGGGGAGTAGAAAAAGCACACCACCTTTGCATTTAAAAACGCACCATAACTTTGCAATATGAAAGGCAGGAGTAGGAAGGCAGGACAAAAGAATATTCACAATGCCTCTGCAAAAAAAAAAAAAAAAAAAAAAAAAGCGAGAGCGAGAGAGAGAGAGAGAGAGAGAGAGAACAGGCAGCGTTTCTTGTGCTTCCTCGCCTCTCTGCCTGGGTAGAGTCTCTCCAGGTTGATCACGATTTGTCGTCTGAAGATGCATTGGCAGTTGTTGACAGAGACAGAGTTTGTGATGGTAGTCACAGTTATTCCATAGAGATAGATGGGGGGTAGGGGGGCGATGAGGGGGAGTCGACTCCCCTCTCTTGTTTTCTTGCTGACTCTCTTAACTGTGTTTACTCTTTCAACACTGACATCCAAAGGTATGCAGAGCTGATAAAACTTTCCTGCCAGCTGAAATTGAACACTGTTTTTCGGCGCATTGACTCGTGTCTTCTGCCCTCACATTCCCTCAGCATTCGTTTTAGTGTTAAATAACAGGCAAGCGTAGACAGAAGTGGATAATTCACTGTAACAACGCAGTACCTGTGAGCAGCAGCAGCTTCAGCACAGAGCAGCGCCCAATGAAGCACCACAACAAGCTGCACAGTTTCAACCCACACTTTCAGTTCAGGGATCAGCAAAGGAAGATTTAAGTTGTGTCTTCTTTTCTTTAAGACGTTCACTTGGGATTTAATTGTTCAGTAGAACAATAAAGTTCATCTGTATTTTACAGAAAAATACACAAATGAAAATGAAACAGTACACATCACCCAGATCCTATAAAGATATACAGGACTATAAATAATGTTCTTGTAAGATGATTAAAATGAAACAGCCTGTAAAGAAATAGTCAAGATTTAATAAATGAACAGATGGTGAAAGAGCTTCTTTTTACAGAAGCATGGAGACCCTACACTTCAGTTTCCATTCCAATAATGCCTCCGTCTTATTTTAGGTGAAATTTAAGGGATCCTATTGTACAAGGCCCCGCTCCCCTGGGGTAGTCGAGGCACTGGTGGCAACGCTGGAGAGGCTGTGATCATGCCCAAGTTTCATCTGAGGCGTCTGAGCAATGATCGCAGGGAAACTTCAAGTAAAAACCGCAAGAGCACAGAGTGGAGATGACAGAGAAGGAAAAAAAAAAAAAAAAACATCTGATTTTCATCAAAACAGATTGTCAAACCAGATGGGGACTGTTCGAGAACTGGGGCAGAGTGGATGGGGAGGGAGCCTGAATGGGCAAATCTCAACACAAATCAGCTACTAGCATTAGAACAAAGTGGATTTTCTAAGCACTCTGCTGCTTTGCTGTCATGTAATTCTAAATGATTTTAAATAATTCTGAAATAAGTTTTTTTGATTCAATATACTAAATATTAAATCATTCAAAAAGATGAATTTCAGCATGGAATTGCACACTTTGTGGAGAGCAGTCTTTGTTTGTGCGGAGGAGTCAGCCGCAATGTCAGGGTCAGTCATGATGGCTGTGTTTAATTTCCTGTACAGACAAAGTGGTTCTGACCTTTCACCTTTGAGTATGATCACTGCGTTACCAATGATGAGGCTGTGCACTGTCTCAGCGTGTGCGTGTGTGTTGTTTGTTGAGTATTTCGTTAATTTCTCCTGAACCATCAGTGCTCCTGGAATCATGCTCTGACCATTATCACTGTGCCTCTGGCAACACCTGAGCAAAGCTCATCAGCATGCCTGCATTGATCCCTGCACAAGGATGGCTCTAATGCATTCTTTAAACATGTGATCTGAGCCAACGCACGCCTGAGCCTCCAGCAAGAGGCTCTCTCTGTCAGCCTTAGCACACCCAGAGAAAACACACGTGCTCTTTCCCCAGCTAAAGGGGGGGGGGGGCACATTATTATATGTTGTAGGTTAACAGTGTTCAAAGAACAAAATAGTGTTTTATTGATCGCCTAAAATCTTAAAAAAGCAGAAAAACATCCTATTGCTTTGCATCCTGGCTCATCCTGAACAACTCAGCGGTAATGAGTGTTAACTGATGCCAGGTTGCAGTGTAAACCTGGCATCAGTTAACACTCATTACTGGTTTAAATTGGTCTTAGCACTGTTCAGCTTTATTGTCTGGTTAAGACGCTTTGCACAAAGACTAATCAAATGTAATAAGTTGCATTACTTTGACTAAGTAGTTATATATATTTTCTTTTCTGTAACCTATCACATTTCCAAAGTGATTATCCCAACACTTAATAGTCTGACGTTGTTAAGTATATTAAAATCTGCAAGGCAGCACTGTTAAAACACTATTGAACACATCATACAGCATGTTTCATCCATTTGCCTTTTTATTTGTGTGCCAGAAATTTCCAGTTATTTGCTGATAATCACCTTCAGCCAAAAAACAGTGGAGCACACGACTAAAACTGCAAATTGTTGCTTTTACACCTTGGCATCTGCATGGACTAAATTACCAAGATCTATTTGGTGAGCTTTAGAAGTGGTGGGTTGTGTAAGTTAGCTTTGGAAAAAGCCAGGCTACATGCTTCTTTCTGTTTCTTGTCTTTTTCTAATCGGCTGCTGGCTCTGGCTTCATAATTACCAATATTGTGGTGATTATTCTCTCGTGAAATCATCATAGACCAACCTCGAGTCTCTCACCTACTGAAAGACTGTCTCAAGTTTTATTGTCCTCTAACTTGCCTGTAGCATTCCTCAAGGTCCCCTGTGATGCCTGAGGCTGTGGAGAAACACCAATGAACACACGTTCAATACAGTCCCTCCACCAAGCCTCTCCACCAATATAGCTATAATAAGATGAGCTTGACATGCTCAGGCTTTTATTCCATTTCCCATTGAGACATTGATCCAACCTGCAGCAACATGCGATCTGTCAATACTGAAATTTTAAATGGCATACGGGTAAAGTATAATGACATGACTTTAATGTCCCATGAAACAACTGGAAAATTCTGGGGCTCCTTAAATGCTTCCTATTATTCCTGCCACTTACAATACAATACAATACCTCTGAGCATACTGAAAGGTACTGTGGAGGTAAACCTATGGGGCAGGATCCAATATGTATGAAAAATTGGTCTTTGTATGAGAAAAGGAATTGTATATTTGTATATTTTAATGAATACCAGGATTTCCAGGTTCAGGTACCACAACTGTAAAGTTTTCTCTCTTTTTTTTTCTCTCTTTCTTTATTTCTTTAATCCCTTATGTTTCATAACTTATTGTCTAAAATACCACACGTAGGTGTGACTGTCAATGTGTCTGAAAACAATTCTCCTGGAGCAGGTAGAGGCAGTGTGAGCAGGTGAGCCTGGCCCACTGGTGTCATTATTACAAGGCAGCATCAACCAGGAGTATGAGACAACAGCTTAAGGAAAGAAATAATGATGCCTGAGGTTGTCCACATGCTAAGACGCTCAGCATATGAGGACATCCTTTTTCACCAGTAAACGACAAGCAAATTGTGAGCAGCACCTGTAAATCATAATCGTTAGCTGAGGATCTTGTTAGTTGAACAATAATTCTACAAAATTGTGCAGATAGTTTTGTCACCACAACGTACAAAACTGTACTCAGACTCACTTTTGTCAGAGCTGAACTAACTGGACATTGTAAATCAAACAGCTGAGATGTATATCATTCATTGAAAATGCCATACCGCATCCTTGTCCGAGCATTTTCAGAGTCAGATATTCAAAATATTCACGGGTACTCTGATCAAACTGAAATAAGATTCCATTGTTTTGTCAACATCAAAAATAAAATAATAATGAAAAACAAACAAAAAATGTATTTGTTCTATAGTTCAACTAGCTATTGTCTTAAATTAAGGAGAATAACACAAGCTCTCCCAGCTATTAACCATGTAGTCAAGTTATTCCTCAGCTTCATATAGGACTGCTGATGTTTTGGTTAGGTTTAGGCAGATAACAGACACATGTGTAAAGCTAAGACATGTAACTCTGGAAATCAACCTAGCTCTAAATCAATTCACCTCACTCTGCTCAGCCCTCCCTCTCTCCACTCTATATGCTCTGCACTGCCCTCCAGCTACTAGTATTATGAAATTACAATAAATAAGAATTATACAAAACTTACTGACTGGTACGTCGGGCTCAAAAACCTTCAGAGGGGAATATCTCTGTGTTGTTTTCCGTCTGTACAGTTATTCTTGGTTACAGGTGGTTTCGACAGAATCCTTCTACTAAAAAACACTTGTAAAACAATTAGATAATACAGCTTTAAGACAATTGTTGAACATTTGGTTATTGCACTGATTTGCCTGTTAGTTTGAAATAGGAAATGTCCAGTGCCAATTAAAGTCTAATGTTTTTTATTTATCATCTTCCAAAGCAGATTTTGTTTCTAAATAATACCATCACCAACATAAAAGTACATTATAGTGAGTGGTGAAACAAAAACAAACAAACTGTGAAAAATATTGTTATATCTATTTATGAATTTTAATTGGCAGTGCCACTCCATGATATCACACTTTATATTGGCATATATTGTTAATTTAAAATGGTAAGAATATTGATATTTCTGGAAAGTGTAAAAACAGTGACGTTCAGTATGTACCAAAGGTGTGAAGAATTCATATGTTGCATGGATTTGAGACTTAGTGTTTCAGTGTGCATTCATGTTACACCTATGCTACATGTCTGTACACTGGGGACATCCTGTTCTCAGCACCACTCATTGTAAAATGACAGACTGACACACCGAGCTGGATTTACCTCCTGATGAACTAGGAAACGGCTGACCTCTTTGCATTCATTTATGACAGTTTCATTGGTTATTTACTTAGTGACAAGCTAACACTTCAACTATCTCTCATCTGAATTGCTGTATGGAAAAGCGTCCAGCTCTGTGCGAGCTGTCGAAGCAATAGCAAACACAAATATTTTGAAATCGAACCCTCAAGAGACGCTTATTATCACTCTACAGTATCTATCAATATTAAACGACATGGCTTTTGCAATGGTCGTAGCATGCATACTGGGGAGATGCCTGGGCTATGAAGCACTAGAGAGAGCTATATAAGTACACAGCTCACGTACCTGCCAGTGTACAACAACAGGTTTTGTGTAGTTGGGGGTGCTCCACGTGTCACCGCAGAACTGTAGTAAAGGCGTTCATCTACAGGAGAGAATTACTGTCAATTCAATTAACATCTAGAGTGACATGACACCTCTGACAGAAGTGTCAGCCTTATAGAAATGGTCGCCTTGTACAGTTTGACTTGTGCCATCTGATGTCTGGCCATTTGTTTGTTTTAATTAATTCTGCATCTTTTGCAAATAGTTTTTAAATGAGATACTTAGAGGGGGGTACTTACTGCGCATGTGACATCTGATGTGTGGTTGTGGCTGCCTTGTCTTCTTCGAAAACAAACTGTAGACAAAATGCCTCAAATACTGAGTTATTTATGTGTTTCCATTAGCAATATACTGTAGAATATGTCGGTTTCTTGGCTGTGGTTAGTGATGGCCTATTTCCCCTTACAGGGGCAAGTCATATAACCTTATTAAACCCAGTGTTATATCCCCTCTAAATGATCTATAAAATTACCATAACTGGAATCCGCACATTCACCTGTAAAAACATCCTCTGTGCAGCTGCGGTGCACATCGCTGTGGATGTGTGCACACTTGTAACACTGCCACCCAAACTTGTGTCTCTAATCCAGACGATCAACAGCTCACAGTGTGTTTTCTCCTGCGCCCCAGCTAGTTGTGCTGAGACAAAGTTTTTCCAATTCTAATGAATGCAGTTAAACGGGTTAGGTGCTGGGTCCAGGACGCTTTCTCTCAGCCTTGCTGTGCAAGAATTTAGTGTGCAGACAGATGATGTATTGGAGCCATCATACCAAAGAGTTGTTGGTGTGAGCCTGGCTCTGCTTCTGCTTCGCCTACTGTCTGTTCGGGAAGAGGGGGGTGGGGGGTGCTGAGGAGTGAGCTTGGATGAGGTTGTATTATCTTTGGGGAATTGCGTGTTTCAGCAGTATGGATATTGCAGGCTGTGGCAGAAGGAATAAACAGACTTCCTCTGTACTCCTCCCTCCTCCTTTTCTTCAGGGATGGGCCTGTTCACAGAGGCGGTTCTGTGACTGATGTTTGTCTATGTTAGGCGTCTATTTATTTGTTTGGCAAACAAATGCATTATTAACAAGCCACTGCCACATGTTATCCTCTCAGTGTATTCTCCACTGGCATCAGTGTCTTTTCATTCAGGTGCAAAGGTCTCTGCTGCACAACCTTAAGTGTAATGCCAAAGTCAGAGGTGAAATTTGTATTTGTACATAAAATATGTGTGAAATTATTGAAATCCTTCAGTAGGACATGATATAGGTTGTTCTGCTGGTTCTATATCTTACAGAGGTTGTCGGTATTGCTGCTGCATGAAATTAGCAGGGTTAAAATTAGCAGGAAACTCATGGAAAGAGGTTTTGAAATGACATCAACAAGTCTGGCACATAAAAAACCGGCGATAAACCCTGACATTCGGCATGCATTTCCTTTTAACTTGCATCCATATTAGATATTAGATTGAGTGGGCCCCTAAGCATCATTCCAGACCCAAAAGGAACCGCCTGTAGGTTTGCCTGGCAGCAGCTTGAATAAAAATAATGCTGTGAAAGGCTTATTCACACTCACAATCACACTTAAGGCAATTTCTACCATAACAGGGACTAGGACTGGATAAAAATGAGTATATGGCAAAAGACGCCTTTTCTGAGAGTTTCTTCTCCGTCTTGCATACCAATGCAATTCAGCTTCTTTTGTATTTTGCTCCAATGGCTCTGAAAAGAAGGAAGTGAACTCAGCTCCTTTACTATTAAACCATAGGTTGAGATTCAAGATGGGTCATCAAACTCAGAGTATTAACATGTTTTCTTGACCTTGAGGCTCTGAATTGAAAAGTTACCTGCCGAGTCTCAGAGAACTGTGACAGTAAAGAAGAAGTGTCTCCAGCTGAGGTCAGATCTTTCCTAAGTGTGTGTTATTACAATATTATGTGAAGACCCAGCTCTGCAAACTCAAATTAAACATCCTGTCACTTGTTTCGGGGGCTTTTCAGCATTGACTGTTTGGCAGATGAGGTGCGAAGACAAATTAAGGATGTAAATAGTAACTGAGTTGGGACACAAAGTGGTGCGTCGTATTAGAAGAGTGGATGTTGTCGCTCAGCTGCACTGGTTTGTATTTCTCAGCATTAAGCAGGAGCAAGGTTTCCATTTGTATTGTTTTGTGTTTCCAATAAACCACTGTCATTTAATGCAGAAGGAAAGAAATGCATAAATTTGTGATGTTTTGATGGAAGGAGGAGGAGGGTGGGATTCATCTTGTTAATGTGTAAAACAACTGAGAAAAGATGACAATTTACCTGCCAACTATCATCCTTGTTAAAACCAAACAAATCACCCACTGCAAAGTGGGAAAGGCAGTGTAATTAAATGTTTAGATGTTTAGAGACTACAAGAGGAGCTGAAATGAATGTCAAAGCTGTCTTGATCTTCAGAGGACATCTTTCAAATCAACACCAGACAACTTTAATTTGTATTGCTGAAATGGTTTTAAACTTGTTGTTTTGTTCTTTTTCCACTGACTGAAGATACTTTTAGACGTTTGCAAACAGGAGCCACTTTACCCGATGCTGAATGAACAGGAATAAACTGCATGTGGTTACGTGGTTATGTGTGCATTTGTCGCGTTTGAGGCTGCGTGGGTGTTTACACAGCAAAACAACCTCATTAATGAATAACTCCCATTCTCTATGAGAGTCTGGAACCAAAGGTGACATCCGTCTGATGAGTCGGTTACCTAATTCAGATTCCAATGCATAGAGCATAGCTGCACCTACCCGCTGTGAGTTGCCCGCGGTGCAGCCAGCCTATGATCTCACTGTATGTGCTGTGTCCTTAAGTCATACAAATTAAAGGGGCCGATCCTCAAAGGCATGTGCACGACGAGGACACGCAGGAATCTTTAAAGAGAGTGTGGAAGAACAAATAATGCTCTAAAGAGCTAAAAGGCCGTATAAGTTCAGGGTGTTCTTGTCATTATCAGTATGTGGTCTGCAAATTGCAATAAAATGCAGCTGTGCTTCAATAAAAGTGGCCTCTGTATTTGAAGACTGATTGTACCTTATGGGACGACAGATTGTAACAAAGTGTGTATTTTTTACTCTCTGATAATATGAATACTGCTACAAACAAAGAAAAAAAATCTGGTCAGACTCGATAATAGCTGTAGCATAATGGACTGTTGTAGGTGTAACATACTGAGCTCGCCTACTAAGTTGCGAGCAGTCTTAGATTTCTACACTTTATTAAACCCATTCATGGAAGTTATATACTTTGCATGAAAGACATTATTTAGTCAGACTTGTGGTAGAATGCAATAACCACAAATGTTTTTGTTTTCATTTTTCATTTGCTCTGTGCACTGAGTACATGTTTGATGGCAATCTTAATTATCTAAGGACATCATTTGGAAACAGACTTTTCATTCCAGTATGGGCACAATTAGCACTTTATAGGCCAATTTAATACACTCTCCAAATCACTCTGATTTGCTGGCAGTTTGTGCTACTCTGTGCAGTCCTATTGCTGGCATCAGCAGGCTATCAGCAGGTCTTTCTCTTTGTTCTCAGCTGTTGTGTTCTGTTATACACAAGATGAAGGTAAATGTTTTTAAAAAAAGACTGAAGCAGATATCCACACAGAAGAGGCACCAGGCGAGTTTCTAGGGGCTCATACTTAGGATATTATACATGCAAATGTTTTTCAGGCCCAGCAACTCTTGGGTCCCATTTTTGACACTAGTGAACAAATGGTTAATTTCATGTGTTCTTATGTTTCAGTTTGACACTGTGCAATTGCAGAGTGTGTTTAATCAAGGTAAGGGTTTATCACAAAGTGCTACGGTGTGGCTCTTAACGCTTCTCATGCAGTTTCCAAATGTACTGGTAGTACCAGTTTTTGTTTCCAGTTTCAAGTGATGTTTTGTTGGAGGAGGATCATATTTGTGGTGCCCAACCAGCATCATGCCACTTAGAAGCCTTGTTGATATAATTAATTAATACATTTTATGAACCTTTACAACCGACATTTTTTTAGTTAGTTAAAACGGAAAAGTTTTTTAAGAGCTACACTCAGAATCTCAGCAATTCATCCACGTTTTAAATCTTACGTTAAAAGCTCTTGCAAAATGTTTTAAAAATCAACTTACAGTGTGCCTCCCCACTTCAACCAACTTTTTTTTTTTTTTTAAAGCAGATTATGTGGTGGGGTAGCCCACTTTAACCTGTTTAATGGTACCAAAATGAGATGCACCACTTATGAGTCTTTCACTGAGAACAGTCATATTATAATGGAACCCGATTTCATTTGTCACATTGTGCTAATAGCAGATTATTCATATTCCAAGTATGTTAGAACAAATCTAAATAAAGCAAAATGAAAAATGCAAAGCAGACTTCATATCCACAAT
This sequence comes from Anabas testudineus, assembly GCF_900324465.2. Taxonomy (NCBI): domain Eukaryota; kingdom Metazoa; phylum Chordata; class Actinopteri; order Anabantiformes; family Anabantidae; genus Anabas; species Anabas testudineus. Next base: position 25,416,329 of record NC_046611.1, read on the forward strand.
TTCATTCCTGTCGGCCTTTAAGCAATTTAAAAACTGTGTTTTGCTCGTAGCAGTGATTGCTCTGATTTTCTTTAGCTTTACCCGACACATGTTCCCTTTTTGGAATAAGGACAAGTTTTAAGCACAACTAAGCCCAGCTTCCACACAGAAAGCTTCTGTCCATGATACAACAGTGCCCCTCAGCACTTAAAAGGTCGAAAACTTATAATACGTCCAAACTAAGCTGAAGCACGACTTAACAGTCTGCCAGATCAATCACACTGACCTGCAAAATTTAAGTTACAGTCCAGCCTCCAACTCCCATAACTGCTCAAAAGAGTAAGGCGACTTTTGTCTGATATTGAATTGGAGCTGAAACTTTTGCTCAGTTCATATCTCAATTGCCCTAAAGCCACAAGTCACCGTCTGTGACTTACACGCATTTAACAAGGGAAATCAATAAAGGACAAAGGCTTTCACCTGGATTCACCTCATCACTGTGAATCATGAAGTCAGCAAATGTTCCTAATGTATTTAACACTTGGGTTTAACATTTAGCCTGTGTTTGCCAAAGAACAAATGTTACTCATCAGAGCCCTGTATACTAACATATGAAAGCTGGGTTATTTAGTGTTTAAACCTTCTCACAGCTAGACAGTGTGTTTTTCCTCAACTGTTTGTTACATTGTCTGATTTCAAGATTAATTACAAAAAAAAAGTGCTCGTTTGTCTGAATCATCTAGAACATCTGCATTTAACCATGGACTTCAATGTAGTTTAGAATGACTGATGTGTGCAGTGTGAAGGAGAGAAGGGGGAAGAGAGACAGTTGGAGAGGGGGGGAGGGGTCGTCTGGGGGCGGAAATATCCAAAAACGTCGATTTTTTTCAAACAAGATGGCATCCAGTAGAGAGATTAAAAACACACAGCACGGGGCGGGGTAACTGTGCACTTGTTGAACTACAAAACTGCGTTTTGTTCTTTTGTTTGCTTTTAATTTTTGTGCTTTCTATTGTATAAAAAATAAACTTTAAACAGACTTAAAAATGTGCGGTTCTCCATCAGATTTGGACCAAGACAAGAGCATTTCTCTGTAGTCTGGATCCGCCGTGCGCTGCGTAAAGGCGCGCCAACTGCGTTGTGTTCTGATTTGAGGCTCAGTATTTCCGTTCCAGCATTTATATGAGGTTTGGCCAGTCGGCAGCAATAACAAACCTAAATTTAAAGCTGGTTTCTTTACAAACATTTCCCGTCTATCTTCCTCCCCTTGAAGATAAAGACGTGTTAGTTTTATTTGAGTTAACGCGTAACAATATTTCAGCACCTCGGACAGCGCCTCGAGCAGCTGCTCCCTCTTCCTTCTGTCTGTCCCCTCTCGAGGCCTTTGAGTTTGTCTCACTCACTTCACAAAGTCACTTCTACCAAATAAACATGTTTTATTCGCTCTTTCCTCTTCAAGCGTAAAACCACGTCAATAAAAAGCGATAAATAACGCTTAACATATACAATACAATATCTTTTATTAAGCGGGACATATAGGGATTCTTCTATTATTTCCACAATGTACATTTGGTGAGCAACGTCACTTAACATTAAATCAGTCAAAGCTACGCAGATTCCGAGATGTAGAACACACAATAATGTGAATATGTACTTTATAAATTATATAATTCTTTTTTTTTAATAAAAGGGCTCTAAGTTGTCTCCGGTGGCTGAAATATGTCGCCTTTTTTTCTCTTTTAATAAACTCGTCGGCGGCCTACATTTGGCTTATTTTCAATATGTTCAGCATCCAAGCGCAACACCATTGACATCACAAAACATAAAGGAAAAAAAAAGAAAACTTCCATTCGTGCAAAAAAAATGCCTTGGGCGTGAAAGCACTTCTTCTCTGGATGTCCATAATTCCACATACTTCACTTGGACGGAAACCATATATTCTTTAAGGCTATACAAACATAAAATAGAGCATAACACACTCGGCCTGTCCGGGACATCAGTTCCTCCGCTCCTCATCCTCTCCCAGGTTCACCCGTTCGTCTGTTGTTGGCATAGTTTGTTTTCCAAGGAGGAAAAAAAAAATCCACATACCCGCCAAGCACACGCCACTGGCCGATCAATATGTTTAATCATCCAGATTGTGTTAAAGTTGACTGATGGATTTGAATATATGAAACTCCAAGGAAACGTTCATATTGGACTAGATAGAGGACGAGTGTGGGTATACAGATATTCGTCGGCTTCCTTGGCTGACAGTTTATTTAAGTTCAAAATAAATGGCATGTGTTTTTGTTTCTCAACCTAAGAGTCCCGTGCGACGTCGATCATCGCAGATTAGATTATAGAGGAAAGACTAAAAAGCCTGAGAACGTGGAGTATTTCCATCCGCCCATTAGGGTGCCCCGCTCCAGCTTCAGATAGACCCGGTCCTCCCGTTCAACCATCAGCAGTACTCCGTTGCTGGCCGCCTCTCTCGTAACGTCCTGATCACCCGCGAATGCTGATATAACCGGATAATCATTCTGCATCAGGTTCACCTGCAGGGAAGGTGAAACACAGGCTTGGAGTTTAGTCTCGTGTTCAGTTTCGCCCGTTCACATTTTGCAGCTGATTTCTGAGCAGTTATGTGATAATCGCTCACCTGTATGGTCTGTCTGTTATAGACCTTCACCACGTGAAAGCTGAAACTATATATCCCCCTCCTTGGAGCCTGGAAAACACTTGCTTTGAGATCGAAATGGTTGCCGATGTTCACTAAAACCTGTGACCAAAAAGGGCGCACAATGAGACATCGTTGTGTTTTTCTGTGGGCATGCTTCACTTAACTTGGCATCTGGTTTTATCCTAATGCACTGCGTGTCTCTGCTACGCGTGGTGACTACAGAGTCACAGTCTGGTTCTGGTATTACAAGTGTTTTGGGCTGCGCTTCAGTCGCACTTTGGGATGGTCCCAACTGTGTATAGCAGGCCTCAGTCCAAAGACCTCACCTGTGAGAACTTATTGGAACATCAAAGCAAGTGTAAGTTCGACCGAGGCCTAAAGCGCATATGTGATAAATGACCCTGCGTGGATGATCATCTGTTCAGACAGCGCAGCTCCAAATAACTGCAATTACGCATAGTATTAAACGAAAGGAAGGCAGCATTGTGTTGTTTGTAGTAGAGAAACTCGGTGCTCAGATCACACAGAACACGAACAGTTATAGGAAATCAATCAAACGTGACCTTAAACAAGTTGCATGCCTGAGGCAAATAGATACAGTACGATGTAGAGAGGAGAAAACAACAAAGAGAGGACAATAATGCAGCTAAGGCACAAATCCTACTCACATTAAACTGTGTTCATGCTAAATTCAGTGGATAACTGACCTGGTCAAAGTAGATGGTCATAGACGTGTTGCTCATCTCTGACGGCTCATGGTTGGTCCCACGCACGGCAGAAAACGCCACCTTTGCCCCAGCGGAGCGGACTGATATGCCAAGCGAGGAGGTGACCGCTCCGTCCGAAGAAGGGTTCGAGTCGCACACCACAAGACACTTCCCTTCGAGCACGATGGGCTCGGTGTCGTTCTGGCCGAGGCAGAGGACCACGCCGCATCCCAAGAGAAGGGTCAGTGCCAGGATGGCACAGGGTCCCGGGCAGCGCGCTGGCACCATGGTCGGATCTCTGATCCCGTGCACACTGATACAACCCGGCAACCCCTTGGAGGTTTGTTAGTACTCGATCACCTGGTCCAGACTTACTCCCTTCTCTCTTCCCCTCTCTCTTCCTCTATCTGTGATTCTCCCTCACTCTCTCAAACACCCTCTGACACACAGACGCACTTAGACTCTCTCCGGCTGAGACTCCCCTCCCTCCCGTGCGTCTTAGTTGATTTTGAGAGAGTATTCAGACTGTTGTTGTTAATCCTGATGATTTCAGAAAACATGAGATTTTTCGTGTTAGATAGCAATAGGAGGAGAATTTTATGCAGTTAAGTTATTAAACGTAATTATATTTGATGTGCGTAAAATGGCTACCATGCGTAATTTTCTGTTTTAGTTGAACTAAACCAACTCTTTGCGCTGCTGCATAAAACCACGCGACAGAGCACTTTGTAAAAACGTATAATGTCTGTGGAAAACATGATACAATTATCTTTTACCTCCGTTCTAATTGATGACTGTGGTAAAAGAGTCACTCTGCGGAAATTTCTGTGGAGAAAAGATAAATCACGACCTACCTGTGCCATCCATCCCGCTGCTATGCTCTCTGCCTCTCGCAGACTGTGAACTGAGCGCTCAGATCGCTGGTGCAAAAAAAGCAAGAGTCTCTTGGCTCCCTTTCCACGGACAACTCACGCCCATTCTTTGTGTGTAGTCATCGCAACAAGACTCTTCAGAAGTGTCCCGCAATTAGGAGCACCCGCGTGGATTAATGGGTTTGCTTACATATTAACTAGTTCAATGCTGTGAACTGATGGGTCCCTCAGGACTGCAGGGATCACATGTTCTTAGTGTATGTCATTTATATGCTCTGAGTTTCTCATGTCTCTCCCTGGTGAATCCGAAATGAAGGGGGCTGCAGCGGATAACCTTGCTGCTGCATGGAACATTCAGCATGCATGTATATGTTAGTAATTTGACACGTAAATGAACAGTTTCATGAGTCAAACAAAGATACCTGTGCGCCATCCAGTGGCGGATTTTAATTGTGCAGGGTGTCTTTTGTGTGCTTTTTTTTTTTCAAAAGCCCATCAAATATCAAAGCGTGACAGGGATTCAAATAATAAACTCATATCTGAGTTGCATATTTTTTTTAGATGTGTGTCTACTTGCATATTAGCTAATGAGTTCACATGCGCATCACTTAACAAACACGTAATAAGCAAGTTGAAAGCAGATAACAGTTCAGAAAAAGCTCACTTCACAGAAAATGACCTGCAGCTCTTTGTACCACTCCAAGCCTTTCTTTTTAATTCCTGACATGTCATCATCCTTTGAAGAGATGTGTAGAGGGTATCTATCAGTGCTCCACACCTCTGAATGGTCTGAGTGTGGACTTGGACAAGTGGTGAAGCCTCGCATTAGACCTTTAATGAGCTGTCATTTTCCTCCTGCTGACTACATTATGCATGACACTCACATTGGCACGGTACTGTATAGACGTTCTTAGTAAATAGGGGGATAATAAGGAGTCTTTTAAAACATAATTCATCAGGAGCAGAATTTATACTTGGAGTGCAAGTAAACCAAATGTCACACTGAAATCAGTTTAAAAGCTTTGACACAAATACAGAACGTGTCTACCAGCTGCTTTTATAAATTGACTGTGCACGTACTGTATACGGATCCACATGACTTGGTAGTACAAAGACAAGACATCATTTTAGACTTAATCATGCTGATCCTTCCCCTCTTTCTCAGCCCTATCTGACAAACATTGCACTGTCAGAGTTGACTGACAAACCATGCGGAAGAGTGACATCAGGTATCCAAGAGCCACAACTGACCCCAGGCACTTGAGAAGGACACATAGCTACAGAAAACATCAAATGTCAAGCAAGGGAGGACATGCAAGGCAAAGGTATGTGGCCTACATGGCATTACTAGACCAGCGGCTGCCGTTGCCCTAAAACGGACTTCACTTCCATCAGGCAAGCTGATCGGCCAGACTGACAACAGTGTTATGGTTATTTTCCCTGACAGCTAGCAGAGCCTACTGGCTTCCAGGAATGGGGAGGTCGATTATGTGATGGGTCTTAAAACGAGCCATCTGCTTTAGCAAAGAAATGGACTTAGCTTCAGTCTGCTGGGTCCGTGTTTTTCACCACAAATTGCTACCACAAAGTATTTTCTTAAGCCGGATTCCACTCATGACTTATATTTGATTTTTGGCAATGTCTTCTATTAGGTTGTACCACAACATTTCTTCAATGCATTCAATACATTTGTCAGAACATTATGCATAACGTATCCTAAATTCAACACCACCATATGTTTGACAAGGCCTAGAATACCCACTTTAAAATGAATACAGTGTGCGTGTCCATCTGTCTTTCTCTCCATCTGTCTGTGTGCACCTATAAATGTGTTTGTATCTTCATATGTGAAATGAGGTCAGTCTTAAAGTTCATTTGTGAGCTCTGTCTCTCACACACACACTTACTCCAGCCCTGAAACAAACCCCTAGCAGTGACAGAGTGAGAGTGGGTTATGTCAGTAAGATGTGACCTCTATCTTAGCATGTGTGAGGAAACAAATAGCATGGTTCGTGCTGTTCCTCCACTGTTTGTGCTGAGCTAACACCCTGATGAGGAGTTATATTGCTAACCCAAAGAAAGATTACAGCAGACAGCACTGTGCCTGCAAGAGATGATATTACTTTAAGTGTGTTTGTACTTGTATTAAAAACAGTGCTGGCAACAAAATCAGTTTAGTCAGTAATCCCTGGGGACAAAAGCAGGTTCCTTCCAGATAAACCATCCTACGTTATGGGTAAGACTGCAATTAGGTTTATAACTGGGGTGGAGGTTAAGGGTTAGGCATGTTTGTTTATTCTTACTGTAAGTGTAAAGACAATTAAAATGGGTTACTGCAATGAGTCCATTTTATATGTATTTGTAAAAAATGTCATTGTGGAAAAAATGCTACATATAATGGATGATATCACGTGTTTTTGTCACTAACTAGACTTTTTTGCAGTGTATAATTGCTGGTAGAAAGTATCCAAGCTTATCTGCAGTCCCAGTTTGTGCTTAAGTACAATTGTGATGTAATCTTCAGGGGTAATTTCATTTTAGACTGCTTTATATCCCGCTCAGTTTTACTTTACTTACCTATATTAGCCTACATGTATAATACCTTAAAGCTGGTGAATCTGACTTGAAGGAAATCCAAGGCAATATAGGCTATGTACACCTGCCCTCACCTATCATCCACCTTTGTGCAGTAAAATATTTACACACAGATATTACCTTTTCTAATAAAGTTATTTATTTATTTAGTTTGCTGTCCACTGACGGTGTATTAACAGTAACTTATGAGGAGCTCATACTTTTTCCACCAGTGTGCTCTGTGTATGATACTTTCCCGCTTTTATTTTGAAGGCCACTGTGCCACTCCCACCGGAAGATAGCGCGGCTTAATGGGCGTTACCATGGCGACTGGACGCCGACATTTGCGGCACGCATTTCTACAGGAAGTCTTACAAACAAGACAAACAAACAAGACAAACAAGACAGGAACAAACAGGAACAAACAGGACTTACTTTGCTACTTTATGAAGTTTACATAGTGACGTTCGCTTTTCTTTGCTGTAAGACAAACATGGCTCTTAGCGTTAGCTGGCCTTAACACCTGCCTGCAAATATTCTACCTTGGATGTGTCTCATAGGGCTCAAGACCGACCAGAGAAACAAATGGCTGCAGCAAAAGCAGTTATTTCCAGCAGGCGAGCGGTGAGGAGACACCTGATCAAGGCCGGAGCAGACACCTCATCTCCAGCGGCCCCTCGGAACTGGCTCGACAGGTAACCATGTCTGCGCATGCTCATATCTCCACCTGAGTGGGCCTCGGCACTGCAGCAGGTCTGGTCCAGGCTGTTTTACCTGTACAACAATATCAATTTTCCCGTGTGAGCAACAGGATTTGTGGCCGCACAATAAAAGTGCAGCAAAACCAATGCCCGTGGACAACACAACAAATCTCTTGTATGTCTATTATTTCCTATCTGCAGGCATGTGCAGAGGGGGTGGTTCTGGAGGGCCCTAACCTTTATCAGAGGTGCCCCTCTCAACATAACCTTTGCCATTTTTGTTATTATTATTGATGCCTCTATTCCCTTGATATAAACATTTTTATTATTTCAGTACTGTCCTCCACTATGAAAACGAGCAAAACAGTCACCAAAAGTAAAAGGACCTCTGTAAATGCATGACCTGTTCTCTATCTTTTTCTCCTCTTTTTATTGCCCACAGTCTACTGGAAAAATACTTGGGTCACATGCCCTAAAAGTGCAGGCCACATTATTTTAAACAAGTAATCTGGATGAGGGTTGCGAGGAACAATTATTTTAATGTAAATGTTTTTAACATTAAAGTTAATAATAATAATTAAATTCATTGGTTAAATTATGCATATACAAAAATGTCAGGAAAATGTAAAAATACCTGTTTCTCTCAACCAGTAGTGAGGTGGTCATATTCTAATATCCAACCACACTATGAAACACAAACACAATTTATAGTGAAATAACAAATAGAAATGCAGCAAATCCTCACATTTGAGATGCTGAAACCACAGAATGTGTGGCGTCTGTAGCTATGCTAGACAGGGCTCTAGGGATGGCAAAGTCCGTTTTTCAGCCCAGACTGAAATATCTCAACAATTATTGGGTGAATTGCCATGAATTCCATGAATACATATTCCGTGGCCCCACATATGATGAATTTGAATAACACTCTTGCCCCACTGACTTTTATCAGCATCAGCAGGTCACATTGCTGTGAAGTTTTGTGCCACACACAGATATACAGTATAGTATACAGATCTAGTGCAACAGTGAGACTGACATTTAAATTACATGTATGTCATCAGCTTTGAATGTCTGTGAGAGGTCAGTCAGTGAGTAAATACATTTTAAAGCTGAACTAGTTAAGAATCCCTGAGTTATTTATTTTGATATACGGTACCTAGTTGTTGATTTGCAAGTGATTTGTCAGTGATTGACCAGGCAGGCAGCGTGAACATGACTATGTTGCTCATTCAAGTGATTTAATTGGACAGGTGCAACCAGACAAACCTGATCAATATTTCTCCATAACAGACACAGGAAGTGTCTCTAAGAAAAATGTGGCTGTTTAGATTCAGCAGCATAAACACGCACAGAAAGGTGTAATAAAACTCAAAACTGGTTGCCTGCTCACACTATGGATCTGGCTTCATGAGCCCTGAGAAGGATATTTTTCTGACACAACAATTTTATATGAGCAAATGTGGTGGATCTGTTGGTCCATGAAAAGGGTGACTTCAATGATTTTACACTTGCTTTCTACGATTCTAGTTTGGCAAGTACAGCTACTGTATATGCATGCAATAAAAATTCTACCTGCCTTCCCTATGTTTAACTATCCATCTGCTTCTGCTGAAAAACTTCAGACAGAATGGTTTGGCATGGTTGCTTGTATTGCAGGGGTTGTTTTTTTCTTGTTTGTTTTTTTTTTTAAACAGTAAGTCACTCATATTATTTGCTTTGTTCATTTTACACCATGTTGATTGAATGAGAACATTGACATGGGTCATTTCATTTTGTTGCTAGAAGTGTATGATAAGATTGTCTAGTAGCCTGGTGACAGCAGATTTGTCTCACACACTTGTGTTCTTAAGAACTGCTGAACAACAGGTGGTATGAAAACACTTGTGTCACTTCCTTGTTGTGATGTCTAATTACCTTTTCTGTAGACTGCCATCTGAGATCCTAATTAAGATTCTGTCATACCTGGATGCCTCCGCTCTTTTCAGCATCATCCACGTCAATAAGCTCTTCAGTCATCTTGCCAACGATAAGTAAGTATCATCATATCATCAAGTCTTGCCAATTGAACACACAGCATGTTCATTTTTTTCACTTATTTTAATGAATAAATAAATAATACATATTTTACCTTTCAATACAATCAATATAGTGCTCTGTGGAACAAGATATACATAGCAAAGTTCCACAAGAATACAAAGCAGAAATCCAAGTGCCTGGATAAACTACTGCTGCAAATGACCACAGTGCAGGTGCAGGATCAGGCTGCTGGTTACTGGAAGTGGCTGTACTTCAAGACTGTAGCCGCATGTGACATGAACAAGTGGAAAAGACATCTTGAACTCATCAGCCGTCACACTGGGCTGCCCAGCCGTACCGAGCGGGTCCTCAGGTAAGAGGAGTGAGGCAAAAACTGCTTTTGAAAACGACTTAGATGAAGTACCTGAAGTGAATGATTTATTTAATATACTGAGCATTTGATTGTGCTTGCCAGAAACTGGAGTAGCCTGAGAGGTGTTGCTTGTAAGTTAAGCTAATGAAGTGTATGTTGAAGCATCTGAGCCTCTCTCAGCTATTAAGGTGAGAAAAAGGTCTCGTTATTTCCTAGGGAATATTTTGTGTCAATTAGCTGTATATCTTGCAGTTTGCTGCTTCACCTTATTTCAGTCAAAAAAGAGCTGTGACTATGATAATGTGTATACCAGGCTGTAATTTGCCAGCTTTTAGGTATGTTGATTTACAATTGGAAGCAGCTCTGTGAGGTATCATTGGAACTTCTGCACTGTTTGTGGTTGGCAAACAGTAAAACTTCGGAGATCCTCCCTCGCTGTCAAGAAAGTTCAAGGCTAGAGACTAGAGGACGGTTCAAACCGCTGGCAATCCAAAAACAAAGCATGGTTTGTTTTTCATATCGCATTTAATGACACTTTCTTATTAAAGGTGAGAAAGGAGGTCTCTGTCTGAATGTGATGTCCGCCCAGGGGGATGCCAGCACGCAGGGAAAGCTCCCTTACCACCTCTACTGTGGTTTCTGCTATGTTTATATAACCTCTGATTAGAGGCTGTGCAGCACTCAATTTTGAGTTCTGTGGCAGTCGCTGTGGTACAGAGGGGAAGTAGAAATAATTGTGTTCCTTGCAGAGGCTGTCTGAATTGTTGAAATAAATTACTTAGCCCCCCAACCTCTCATCCACAATACACATGCATGCACACACAACCTCCCCTTCCTCCCTCCTCCTACCAGCTCAGACAATTCCCTGTGGGTGTTTGTCTGTTAGAGACACCGAGGAGCATGTGATTTACCTTGGTAATAATCATTTCACAAGACTTCACACATACAGACAATGCAAAGTGAAATCCCCTGGGTCATCGGAGGCCTCCTGGGCCGCTTCAGTTTTTAGCTTTGTTCCTCCATTTAATTGATATTGGATGGTGCCTCAGTGAGATACTGGCTGTATCACAGTAGGGACAGCCTTGAATCACAGTTTAGACAGAATTGGATCAAGAGATTTATCACAACAGCTGTGGTTTCATTTCATTTCGTTGCATATCATTTCATTAGCAAGAACAGCTTAACTGCAGTCATACAACTCCCTACTGCTTTGAAAACAATCATAATAGCCATTAAACTCATAGTTGTCCTGATTCAGAGAGCAAGAGTCACTTTTGCCCAACATTGACTAATCATCTGCATTGCATTAGTCTCATAATGTATTAAAAAATGGATTTTTGTTCCACTGCAAATCAGTGAGGTCTTTGTGTGGCTATTGGGCGACATTAAGTGAGTTATTTCCCTCTTTAGAAAGCTGAAATTTAGTTCATTTCAGTCTTTTATTTTATTTTTTCAGCTGCTGTCCTTCTCACAGCATCACATTGTATATTAACAACAGTACAAATCCCCAAATATTTGTCTAATCCTATTTTAGAAACTTGTGCATCACTTGGGAGTTGACAATCTCTGATAAGTCGGGGCACGAGGAGACATTCGAGCCGAGCTGGTCCCAGTTCTTCGAGACCTCTGTGACTCTGTGCTGGAGCGGAGGAGGCTCATTGCCCAGCTACCAGCAGATTTCCACCCTTCAACTCCACGGAGTCAGGAGGATCGCCCTAGACTGCCCCGGTCTAAAAAAGTGAGACAGCTGGCGTCAGTCTCCACTCTGTCTCTCTACAGTATGTCTCTGTTTCTTCTTTTCTCTCAGTGAAAACCTTCAGTTTTATTTGTCTGCTCTGTCAGACCTGGCAGGAGGTCCCTCATGGAGAAGTTAGACATGCAGATTCTGACTAAAGCTGTAAAAGTCATTGGTCAAGACAGACTGGTTGAACTAAAGCTGCTGCAGTCTGGTATCATAATTGGCATCTGGAAGGTAATTTTTTCAAATTACTACCTTTCATATTAACTGAAAAGTAAGATGGGTAAATTTTTTCAATCTCAGAATCACTTATTAAACTGGATTTTAAGCAGTGTCTTTCTTTGCAGGGCCAGAGCTCTGTTGCCTTTGTCATGTTCACCCTTCACTTCCACAGGCTGGTGGAAAGATGCACCCAGGGATCTTCTGAATGGTAAACTGCACTTGAACAGGCACTTTTTATTCACATGGCATTCAGCATTACTATCTGGTGGTTAGGGCCTTACTCTCTCATGTGACCAATCTATGATGTACTGCATCATTAAGAAGATATATATGTGTTATACTAGTTACACCAGTGATCCACTGCTGGATACTGTTTACTCTTTAGCATCAGAAAGTCCCACAAATGAAGAAGATCCTAACCTGAGCCGAGGATCAGAAATAATTTTAAAGGTGGCTGATTTTTTATTTTAGTTAATCTGAAAACAAAAAGCAATTCCGCTGATGTGATAGGTACTACTTGAGTTGCTGCTGTCTTGGAAAAGCTTCATCGATCACCTAAGTGGAAAAACAAAGCACTATCAGCATCATCACCTTTTCTGAGTGTTGTACTTGAGCTTAGTGTGGACATAGCCCCCTCTCCTGGTTTCTTGTGAGACCACAATGTAGCAGCACATTAGAGTGAGAGTCCACAGAAGTTCAGTAATAAATCTCAAATATTTTCTAAGTGTGGGGCTGTTTCATGATCTCTTTACACATTACAGTCTTAGTGTTATTTACGATTACTCTTTTTGTCTCTTGTCCTCCAGCCCCTACGTGGAGCCAGTAGTCAAACCCCCCTTTGATGACATAGACCCTGAATATGGTCTCCATGGCTACCAGCTACACATTGTTCTCCACAACACTGTATGCGAGTTCATGTCTGGCAGCTTTTCCCAGCTCTTCTGCAGGAGAAGTAATCTGTTTAGACTCACGTTTATTAAGTCACTCTGTAAAATGATGCTGTGAGAAATCTACTGTGTAAGTCATTTTAAAACTCTGCTCCCTGTGATTCACACAACTTTTAAATCAGAATCAGCTCCACAGGATAAGTATGTTTTCACTTACAAGGAATTTCTCTCCAGTTTCTGGTGGCTCTTAATGCCCTTCAACTCAGCACCAGTAACAGTGTAAGGAAATAAATACAGAGCAGTGTTAATCAACAATAGTTAATAGGGGTTTTTTTTGTTTTTATGTGACATTTTTAAATTATTAAAATAATAGCACAGTTCATCTACACATCCTGGATCAGTGTATTGGATCTATATATACTACTTATTACAGGCCTGAAACTGCTTTGACTTATGTGTCTTTTACCTTCTGTACCCATTGTGTGATCTAATAATAAAATTCTAATTATAGTTATGTTGTGTGCTGTTTGCCTTTGACCAGGTCAGATCTGCGATGGACTCATGCAGCTGACAGCTATTAGCAGGACAAACTTGTCTCAGCACACACCTCTGACAGGCAGCATCACCCTGCCCTGGAAGTGTGAGGCCCTGCAGGGCACAGTGGAGGTACTAATGCACAAGCATTGTCAGCTCACACACTGTTCTACTAAACACCCAAAATGACAGACCATGTCATTTAACAAGTCACTCCTTCTGCTCTCTTCAATACGGAGAAAACATTTTATTATGAGTTTTGTTTTTAAAGTTATGGCTCATTGTAAAAGAAGGTTCTGGATTCTGATCTGACATATTGTAGTATAGCCATATAGACAGGACTGTCCACAAAAAGGTCTTGACAAATGTTTTCTTTTCTACTTGTTTCCAGAATTGCTGCATCGTGACTTTGACTCTTCTTGATGAATTCAGTAAACCATTCTGGTGTATCAGCTCCCCTGTTTCAGTGGAGCTGCATAAGACACCTGTCTCCTATGACTACGATGGTGAGCACTACCTGGTCCACTATCATGACTCAGACGGTCGGGTGAATATGGAATTTGTAAGGATGAAGGAACGGAAGCAGTTTGTCCTTGTTAGCTTAGTTGTCTACGTGAACATTTGCAAAGTCAACAAGTATTTTGATAGAGATTATTGAACTGTAGTAATACAGCAGCATTTGAATTATACATACTAACAAACTTAAGTAATGCTATTAAGTAATTTATTCACTGATTTGTATATATAGGAAATGTTGGAGTTCTGTTGCTGAGTAATGCTTTTATTTTTTTAATGCTAAGTAAATTGAATTAATTTATAATTTACAATAAGCTTTGAAATTTACTTTTTCTTTCAGTTTACAAATGATTGTGTGATTGTGTTATTTGTGTGTTGTTGTTTTTTTTCATCACTTATTTGTCCTCTTACTTTTTGCAGTTTAGCAAATCTGCATATGTTTTATGAACTAATTTGTGCATTTTTACATCATAAAGAGAGAAGGGTGGAATAGGAATATTAATGGGAACATTTACTTATCATTTGATATTGTTATTACTAAAAGCTCTTGCCTAATTGCCTAATTTAAATGCAAATGTGTTATGGAATGCTTCATTGATAGTTGTGGATCAGTTAATTAATTGATTATAACAATATTAAAATTAATCAGTCTATAATTATTCTAGTGACACACTCCAGATGTTTGCACACAGCTTGTTTATTTCTTTATGCTTTATATAGCCGATACAAAAAAATTAAATAAAATTTAAAAATTGTCATTCTCTAGGAAAACTTGAAACAACATCAGTGTGGATATTTCCCATGGTGAACACAGAGTAGACACCCTCTGGCCTTAGTAGAATTAATATACTCTGTATTTCAGTTAACACTTTAAGGTTCACAGGTCATCAAGGTCATTGCAGTTATTTTACACAGCCCCAGCTTGTATTACTACTTCTCTGGGACATTAAGTCACTTAATGAACAACTGTTAATGCACTGCAACAATGCAGTATTACAATTCATCATTTCATTTGTAATCACTAATTACTTCTTACAGCTGTGACTTTAATGAATTGGTTGTATTAGACATTGGATTTCCTTGGATGTCAAAAGATTTGCTTCGGCAAATTTTAATGCACTTGTCCTTATTTAACAGCTTTATTCAACCACTATTTTCTAATTTCTTAGAAAGTACCGTTTGTTTTTCTACAAAAATTAAAACAAAATTAAGGAAGGCTTTTAATGTGAAAGTTGCTTCACTATGACTAACACAAATCAAGTTTCCTCTTATCACGGCATTTAGACCTTAATACCCACATTACCCCAATTGCAGTGTCA
Source organism: Anabas testudineus (assembly GCF_900324465.2). Lineage (NCBI taxonomy): Eukaryota > Metazoa > Chordata > Actinopteri > Anabantiformes > Anabantidae > Anabas > Anabas testudineus. The sequence goes on from NC_046611.1 coordinate 25,431,429, forward strand.
GACGTTTTGCCATCAATTTTAGATGGAAATTGAGTTTAATGTCCACTCCCTGAGAAAGTCTCGCTTTAGTGATAGAATTAGTGTGGGAGCAATTGTTGGAAACAGTTACCATGCTGCTGATGGACCAGTGCTGCTGATAGCAGTAAAATAAGGCAGGCCTCTCGGTAATAGGATTTCAGAGGCTTTGCTTCCTTTTCTCAGTGGGGGTCGTCGTCACCTTGAAAAGATGCTTATTTTTACAAACACTCCACCGACTACTGTACATTGGCACTAGATCCAAAATCATTTGGGGAAATGAGCCAGGGAGAAAATGGGGACAAAAAAGTATGAGTAATAAATAAAAAGACAAAAACTGTGAAGGTGATAGAGACACTGTCTCCATGTGTCGCCATATTTGAATCTTCTAAAGGTCTTGTGCTCTTTGACTGCATGGACTTCATCTATAATGTCAGACATAGGAATGAACATTATATTGGTCTGTTGACTTACACGTGTAATGCACTGACAAATTACATGATGTTGCCCATTACTTGGACTGAATGGGGTGTAACATGTGTGACTTGCAGGTTACAAATGTGCTGCAACACATTTCCATCACCATGACCTTCATACTACTGTCTGCTGTGTCGTATAAACTTCTCCTCTTTTCTCCTACAACTGTCACATTAGCTGTTGCATGCTACCAATTCTTTATTCCCATTTTATTTAAAAAACAGGAGCCAAGGGTATTGTGGGCTAGTAATGGACCTATCAGAACATAAACACAGTTATTCAGCAAATCTTGGTAATGACTACACTTGGCGCCAAGGACCATGGAGCCTTGACTAAAAGCTATTGTGTCTTTAGTGGTGCAGAGAAGATGCATTGGTCTTACACCTTTTTTAAGAATTTAGAATGACTAAACTCCTTAAATAATTACTATATCACTACTACATCAGTTCATCCTATAGTTTAATAAAGGTAGTTCTCCAGTAGATGGCCCTCTTCAGTAAACAATGACAGAATCCACAGTTATTTTAATTTTCTCCATCTATTCAAGAAACTTTCAAATGTCTTGTAGCAATGTTTTATCAACACAGTATGAATGTTTGTTTGTCTGTGGATCATTTCTGCCCTGTTCAGCAAATGTGCTGTGTTCCTCTCTTCCTTATGGTGTTTTGTCTTGTTTTCTGCTCTTTTGCAAAGTAAGTAATTACAAGCCTGTTTGTTAATCAGAACTTAAAAGAGTTTAACACCAAAGAAGGAATCCACAGCCAAACCAGTGAATGGGTAAATTTAGTGGCATAAAGCCTCATTAAACCCATCTTTCTTAGTTTCCTCACTGGCTAATCTTGGAAGAAAATTGCTTCCATTTTTAGCCTTTAATTTTCTCCCTTGTGAATGACCAGCTGTGTCCGCAAATTATTCAGCCTCAGAAGCCAATGACAGTCTTTATTTAGTTCTCTCAGTGGAGGAAAACAATCAACTAATGAAATACACCAGGAAGGGGCTTAAGTTTGTACTTGTCCAACTAAACGTTGTGAGGTTTTGGCCATGGATGAGAGGATACTTTGGTCAGTCCTCACAGCACTTAGCTCCATTGTGGCATACCAAAACATTACAATGCTACATGCTGATGCATTAATATAATAAGAATCCATTAATAATAATAATAAGCAATAATGGATAATAAATGTCTGTACTTTAACTGCTTCATTTTGCTGTAAATACTTTTTGGAGTGTCAAAGTTTGTTTGCTTGTTGTTCGTTTTTAACACATAATGATTTCAAATGATTGGTGATTTAAAGAAAATTTGATCACCATCGATATTTATTGTCAAGCCACTGGATTGTCACATACTTGGCATCCAGACTTGGAAAATGTCTGCTCCCATGGGTCTCTGTGTCCTTTACTCTTCTGCACATTATCTGTCATTTTGGGTAAGTGGATGGTGAATGTTCTGCGTGTCAAAAAAAATTAATTAGTCGACAGTATTTCTGTCTTACTTCCTTCCACAAGTTACTCACTCTTTGTGCCAGAGATTGAAAGGCGTGACATGAGTCAGCACATTATCCAGTACACTGTAGAAGCACTTTCCACAATTTCACACGGTTCACTAGTTTATATTGCCCTCACAGTAACATCCTGTGGTTGTCTGGTCTCAGAGCAGATGTTTAGTCGGTGGGTAAAATCCAAACTGCTTTCTGATCTAACCTGCTGCAGTTAAATGTTGCTTGAAAAAGGATTATCTGAGCACCAAGTTATATTTTCAGGGACAAATTTTAAAGATAATGTTTATAATTCTGGGAAACACAGTTGTCCACTGCCTTGTTGGGGGTTCAGTGAGAAGAGTCCTTTTTAGACCTGGGATTTATCAGTCTGTTGAAGCATAGATTTACATATACATTAATGTGACTCACAGCTTCATTCAGACTTACTCAACCTATGTAATAACAGAGAAAATGACAGTACTTGTCATACAGAGTGTGTTTTTACATAAGTGTTTTTAACATCACTCCTAGTTGTTTAACTAAAGCCATTAAGAACAAGCTGAACGCAATTAATTAATTGATGCACTCAGTCCACTGACTTTTACATTTTTTGTATTGACTGTGGTTGGTCCCCCTCTTTAAGGATATTAGTGTCTGTTGTATACTGTGGCCTCTTTCTCTCAGCATCTTCTTTAGTGAACAACACATGTTCCCTCTGATGGTGCTTTTAAAAATGTACTTTGTTAAGCTAACTGACTGTTTCTAGGTTTATATTTACATATGTAAATGGTATCAACTCTCTCTTTTACATGTAACATTAAAGTGAAGTAGTATTTCCCCCCAGTTATTATAATTTTTTGTTTCTTTTATTTGTCATGGTTAGTGTACATCTCCGTCCATGACAGAGAAAGAGAAGACATGCACTGCACCAGATTTAGCTAAGGGCTGATTCCTGTCTCCAAGTAGTAATCAATATACGTATTTACCTTGCTGTTATTGCAGACATAGTGTATCCTTGACAAGATTGTGACATTAAGGAAAATAAACATGTTTTCTTCCTACCAAAGGCAAATGTCAAATGCAGTCCATTTTGTAGGATGCAAAAATTAGACAGACTTCACAGAAAACAGCCCTGGCTCAGCTTCCACTGAGTTCTTGGAACAATTGGTTTTAGCGCAAAGGTCTGTGCCTGAGGCTAACTCCATTGATCCGAACCACTATGAGGGATAGAACGAGAGAGCAAGAAAAGCGGGATAAACCAAAGAGAGAAACAGAGAGGCAGAATTTACAGGTGCAAAGCATGTCTCCATTGTGTGTGAACTGGAACACAGAGGTTTTCATGGTGGAAACACCTGCAATCTGAAGCACTGTTGGTGAATCTTTGTCGTACTGCTAAAAGTAATACTGTTTATGTGCTGGAGAGTCAATGTTTGTTTCCACTGTGACTCTCTATACAAGGCCATGAAGTAATCAAAAGCCAGTGGTTAGTTGTAGCTGTGTCATTGTACTGTGTCGTTTAGGTTAGGTACTGATGGAGGGTCCCGGGGGACCGTTACTCATTGCTTATGTCTGACCAGTTACTGTGAAGTGCCATGCCGAGTTCTTCATTGCTGGCTTACAGCTCTAACTAAAATGAAAAATTAAGCAAAGACAGTCTGGGGTCATATGAAGTCACTGCAGTCTGGCAGTACTGCTTAGGAATCAGGTTTTTGATGAAACCTTAAATGCTGTAAAAAGCGAGTCTAGCACGAGTGAGATGTTAAACTGGATAACTAAAGATGTCCACATGATGTGTTTTGTTTTATTTATTCCTTCCTATATTTAATTTTATGTCTTGTGTGTTTCAACTTTTTTTTTTTCAGTTCAAATGTTGCTCAATCCACATGGAAGCTATGAAGTTGCTGCTACTAGTTACACCAACTACACCGAACAAAGCCATACTTACTTTTTAATTACATTTCTGTTGTGGTCTCTCCTTTGTGTGTCAATAATTAAAGATGATGAACGTCACAGCCGCAAAAAACATTAAGACAGGTATGTTGGACGGTTTGCTAAATCATATGATTGTTGCAGTCATAACATTTTGGTTCAACCTAAGGATTGAACCAATCACAGGCTGCAAGCTTTCATCTCTACACTCCACATATAGTGGGACATTTTCAGTGGTATTCTATGTATTTGTTCGTACAGATTATCTCTGCATCAGTCTGTGTGTCTCATGTTGCTGCCAGGAGCTGGTTTCATGGAGCACATTACATTGATAAGAGCCACGTCTGCTGTTACTGTAGCATTGACCTTTAACTGAGTAATCCTGACCTCAGGGGCCACTAGCTATTGCTGTATACAAATAAATTGACCATTTAAAAGTGAAACGGCAGGACATCTGCAGTTCTCTTTAATGCAAAACGGAGTAAAGTGCTGTGTCCATTAAGCCAGGCAGTTGAATAGAAAAATGCTCTTTTTTTCTAGCACCATCACCTGTTTTTATGTTTTTATTTCATTTATTAATTATTAAAATTTTTGCAGAGATCAAAATTTCATTGTTGGACCCTGAGTTATTATGCACCACTACAACATCCATACATTTATGTTTCTTGCGGAAATGTCTGAACAGTTAAATTAATTCAGTGTGATTTGGTTAAACACTCAAACTGAAACACCAGGGAACTCTCATTCATATATTTTTGCTAATTAGCAAATGTACAGTATGTACAGTATGCTAAAATGTTAAATGTACATGGTAACATTTTATCATTTGCTCAAAGCACCACTAAATGCTGCTAGCATTGCTGTAAATCACAGTCTTGCTACGTAAAAGAGGGATAAAATCTATTGTGCAACATATACATAGTCAGCGATGTGTAGTTAATGACTTGTGCCGGCCAGATTAATACAGTCCTAACACTCACTCAACTCGAATGGACTGCGCTGGAAAAGTCAATTATGGTGCACCTCACTTCAGTATTCTGTCATCCTAATCAAACACAATTCCCTTTACTCAGTCACCCACTGATGAGACTGCTCAATCTTATTTCTTCTTCAGCAACAATCCCAGAGCTGCTGTGTTAAATAATGACCAACATATCTGATTAATGAGTCCATTTAGTAGCAGCTGAGGCAATACCTTTGGTTTGTCTCTCTCCCTTTGTGTGTTGTATGATGGGAGATCTCCATTTGCAGGCACGATGATGAGTTCCATCACTCACCTCTGGTTTTGGTAAGATGAATGGTTTCCTCTTGCCTGGAGTTGAAGAGGTAAAAGGTGAAAACATAAAAAAGGAAGGAGGAAGCAGCAGTTAATAGATACCGCTGTAATTGGTAGACATAATTTTTAAAAGGTTGTCCAGTAAACATCCTCTATGGCCGTGCAGAGACTTACAAGACGTACAAGACTTTTAATAATTAATTAGACGAGTGAACTCTGGGCAGTGAACAAAAAAGCAAACATTTGCCTGTTTACATTAGGTCTGAAGTTGCTGATGTATAGTAACCACAGATAATGATACACCAGGAGTGACCAGGAAAAAAATGTCAAGTGGCCACAAGAAGGCACTGAAGTGCCTTGAGACAGGGACTACAACTGGTTAACAAAGTCATATCTGAGAATTGTACAGGTCTCAACCAAATTTCTTTGTATTTTTAGGTCTATTTTCAGGTTTGCTTGATCATCAGCTTTTTTTTCAAAGCCTGTTTTGAGCAATTGCTTGTCATGCTGGTGAAAGCACTCTAATAATGACCCAGTCCTTGAGACGAACATTCAAACTGGAGTTATTTAGGAAAATTGCTTTGCTTGCCAGGTAACTTAAGGCTACAACACGACAATAATGTTTCACAATCCTTCTACTCAGATTTTTATTTGCAAAAAAACACAACACAACTCTGATGATTCTGATAACACGTGGCAAAAATGCAGATTTGGGGATTAACACTGGTTAATCTATTGTCATTGGTTGTTTTAATCAGTTCACAACACCTTACACAATGGATTTGTCAAATTTGGCTTGCACAAACTCCAAGAAGGCAGAACAAGAAATTAATTAAGACAGCAGCACTGCTGCAATAATTCAGAGGGGGATGCAACCAGACTGTAGTGTATAAGAGGCTTATCTTATAGTTTGTTGTCCAACTCTACAGTGAGATCAACATCACTGGGAGGAAATGTGCTGCAGTAAGAATGCGCCTGTATTCTGTGTCTACTCTGAGTTTATTTATTTATCCAGAAATATTTTCAAATGTGTGGAGCTTCTGACCTTCAGTAGAAGAAAAGCAAAAGAACCAGTAAACCTTTTTTTTTGTCTGACGTCCTGAAGTGTTGGCACAAATTGCTCTTGTGACTCCACCATCTTCTTTCTGTGGCCCTGCTGTACTGGCTCCCACATCTTCACGTCATCACTTTTTTTTCCTGTACTCATAACCTTGTGGGCCAGAGCTCACACTGCATCTCATCAGAGAATATTACCTAACACTCGGAGGACAACATTCATCAACGTCACAGGGCTTTTGCCAACAGTGCATTTCTTTCTGTGGTTGCCCCAAGTCCATTTCACTTGTTCCCGCGCCACGGGGTACCTTGTGTGACCTGTGCCACTTCTGCAGTACTCTTGCAGTATCTCTTTCAAGGTTCTTCCACCTTTATCCTTTTTGCTGATTTGTAGCATATGATTCTGAATTGTCCACATCTCTGTTGTATTGCTATTGATTGTATCTCTCTTTTACATAAAATACGTTGCAGAAAAAAATGTGCTTTTAATTTTCTGGTATTTACTTTGAATGTGATCTGATGAAATGTGATCTGATCTTCTAATCAAAAAACACATAAAATAGCCATGACCTTTCAGCACTAACCTCATTTAGACCTATACATCATTCAAGAGGAACTTTGGACCAATCTTCCACACAGAAGAGCTTCAGCTCAGCCTCACATCTGATCTGAAAAGCTCTCTTGAGGTCTTTTCACAACATCTCTATTTGGTTGAGGTCTGGGCTCTGACTGGTCCACTCCAAAGGGCATAGCACATTAAAAAAAACCATGCCTACGAGCAGGTTATACATTAAACCTATATGCTCTGATGTGCTTTTAACATCACCATGGTTTTGTGATGATAGGAGTTCTCTTACTTTGTAAGCATTGCATCATAATTCACTTTTAAGATCAGTATATAGGAGGCCATGGCATAAGCACAGCTCTGGGGGTGTATGTTATTTAGATCTTCTGAAGAACAGTGATCCAAAAACACCCTCAGGAATTAACAACGATCCTACAATCTGAGATCTACAGCCAACACAAAAATGCAGACAAAATACTAACATAGAGTTCCATGCAGATTATTTTCAAAGTACATGTAAAGCACAGATAAGAAATAAAGAAAATATGTGAATTATAAGAATGGCATATGTTGAATGTGGTATGTAATTTTGTTTATTTTCTGTATGCCATGCAAGGATGTAAAGTAGAGTTTGTTGTTGTGAACCACAATGACACACAGTGACAAAGCACGTTGTTTTCTGCTACAACTCATCTCCCTTTCTGTCCTTTATTGCTTTGCCCTTTCTTCTGGCTGATCAGTACAGCATAAGGTCAACCTGGATCCTGGTGTACACACACAGGTAGACCAAAGCCAATTTCAGATGTGTCAGTGGAACTAATGCTGCCAACTTCCTGTGACAGCTTGAGTGGAATAGCCTCACTCTTCATCTCAAAATCAACTCTGCTTACTGAGCGGAAACCATTTGTCACATAAGCCTGAAATACTCTGTAAATCCATGTCAGCACCCATCCATTATTATTTTCAGATTTTATTATTAGCAAATGACTATGATACAAATCTATGCACTTGCCCCTCTTTAATTAAAGTGACAAACCTTCCACCTTTAGTTCCTTTGTCTCTTTCATTGATGTTGCTTCATTTAAATTAGTTTTCTTTCTTCTCCATGCACCATCAGCTACTGAGAATGCTGAATTTACCTCCCGCTTTAGTTTTTTTCACAGTATGTAGTTAGCAGTCATTGCGTTCATGTGTAAAACCCCTTTTAGCTCTGTAGGTTGCTGAAAATGCCACCTCTGACTGGCTTTCTAATATTGTTGCATGCAGGATAGAAATAGTTCTAGTCTATATATGTGTGTGAGAAAATGGTTTAAAGACGATGAGTAAGCATTGTTTAGCAAAGGTACTGGATAATGACTGGGACTAGTAAATTCCCCAAATCCTATAAAGGGCAGTAAAGAGCTGCTAACATAGATATAAATTATAGGGATTCAGTAGTTGTAACACATGACATGACATACATACTGTAGATTGTGGGAAATGCTGCAACTTGGTAAAAATGGTTTTTAAATTATAAGAGAGTTGTCAAATATTCTGAAGATTACAGCTTAAGTTAGACAAAAAGATTTATCTAAAATTTGTTGCAAGTTGATCTTGTGTTTTTTATTTGAGAAAAAATATTCCTAGAGCCCTATTCTTACCACTTCAACATGACGAGAAATCCAGAAGTGGAAGATTAACTCCCACTTTGATCACATAATACACACACACTAGCCCAATAAGCTTCTTTTTTCCCCAAAATGAGGAGCTATATGAAAAGGAGCTATAAAAGCTGCATATATTTCTCACAAACTCACTCTTTTTATTACTAGAATTTGATCCATTCGGTCTTATATGTCTGGCCTGCTAAGAGGTGCAAATGGATGTTTTTCTTTTTTTGAACTATGGGCCACTGAGCAACTTTCATGAGGATGAATGGGCACCATCTAGTCCCCAGTTATTATATATATTATGTACCTAGATACAGTTGCTAAGCCATTATTAAACAACTGATGTTCACAGGAGGGCGGTTTGGAGACTTTTACAATAGTAGTAGTGAAGTACTGGAGCCTATGGAAATTGGCCTATTGCATCTTTATCCATTGACTGCCGTGTCAGCTTCACCTCCTCCTCTAACATTTCTCATGCTCGTTTCCCTCCTTATTTAATTTCCTAATTCTGGGATAATTGGGATCAAATATAACTTGCCTGTCAACATCCCCCTGAACTTTACTCTCACTGTGCATCTGCTCTGAATTCATTCCCGAGACTTAAAAGAAGACGGTTAGTGAGACAAGCACAAAGTAAACTTTAAAGCATGCAGAGTAATGTATGCAGGCTCTTCGGTATTTGATGCTGCTTCGTTGCATTAAGATCCATCCCTCAATGCCCATATTTAATGCGTTGAGTCAGATCTTTTCTGTGGCAGAGGGATGCCACAAAGCACTAGGGGTGTCACTGGGGAGCTGCGATCACACCGTCACACTGCAGAAAGCATTCTGTGTTATCCCTCAAGGAGCTCATTCAGCGTATTCCTACATAATTACCTCAAAGTGATTTCAGAAATCAATGGAGTGCTGTTACTGCCGAGAGCGCTTTCCGAAAGCCTTGGATAATGACAGTATACCTGTCCAGCTTCCTAGAACAAGGTTTTGAAAGCCCTCAGAATATGTTCAGCACCCTACAAATCACACACACATTTTGTACTTGTCCAATCTGTTCCCCCAAGGACTTCTTGTGCTTCATACGGTTACTGGAAGTGTACCACTGGGAGTTTTATGAATCCCTGGAGAAAAATGTCAGGAAACCAGCATGGAACTAACACATTTTTGTATGATATTTGGTATTGGATATAATGACTGAGCGCAGAGAGTCTACTGAATCATCCACGCTGGGGCCCAGTTTGCAAATACCTTAGGAGTAAACTTAACATATACATGTGAAGGCTGCTCCATGTTTCATGCTGCTGACTATAAACTAATTTATGTCCAGGATCAAATCATGACTTTGAGAGAATATACACATTGTAAGTCTAAGGTCTATGCTTTCACTGTAGGGCAGCCTACTGAATATCTCGTGTGCAAGCGCAAATACCTAACAATCTCTGACATACTGTCGGTGGTACAGTGACATACAAATCTGTGCTGAGATCCTGTATGAGCCATATCAAGTTAAAAGATAATCTGTTATCCTAAAGTTTTTTGTATTTGCTAAAAATCAATTTATGTACATTGACTTTGCTGATGCAAGACACACTAATTTCAAAACATGACTTCAGAAACAAATAAGACTACAAAAATATAATCTTTGCAGGGTATGGAGACAGTATGTACGTACAGCAGGCCTGTGTCAACACGTGGGTGCGTCTGCATGCGTCTGAGAGGGGGAGTGACTTACAATATACTTCAAACCTGAAAAATATAGTTTTTGTTTCTTTGACCTGTTCTCTCCTTGGGAAAGTGAGGTACTATGCATCAGGATGACAAAAAACCTGAGCAACTGAGTCAAAAAATATCCACAAATCCATCAGCTGCTGTGCAGGTATTCTTACTCAAAAAGGTCATAAGATATTTTTACTATCTCAGCAGCAAACAGCTAGCTGTCATGCATAATAATGATAACGGTGGTGAGCCACGAAAAAATACAACCCTTACTCCTTTCTTATTTAAATGTATATTTACTGTGTCTACACAGCATATTTTCAGATGTGTAGGAAGATTTCATTTGTACCTCCTTTACCAGCCAGAGACCATCAGTCAACATTTTGCACCATTTTATGTTGTAAGGATGGATGGAGGCAGAGAACAGTCAGCCTGGACTAAACAATATAAGGTACTGTTGGTTACCTCCACCCCCTTCCTGTCTCTTACTAAAAGTAGACAGTAACACGTAAACGTGACCATTTGAAAATTAACATTTATATTAATTAACTACATGTCCCCATTTATAGAAATAGAAAATTGAATAATCTGTTTATGTAATACTCGTCTTATGTTTGGAACCAGTCATTTCCGAACCATGTACACACTGGAACAAGTTTGAGATGATTGATTGATAAACAGTTCTAAGGTACAGACACTATGATGCATCTCTGCCATGACATTAATGAAGATGAACAAATAGAGGATTTCCATTCAGAGCTAAGTCTTCTTCCCCCCTACAAAGCCATAAAGGCTTCAAAGGCTAATATATAAAAATGAAGATGTCAGAGCCCACTGATAGCCAAAGGCAGTGATTTTTGGTGAACACATCACTGTGAAATTGGATCATTCATATATAGCATGTGTGTTAGAAAATTAAATTTTAGGAAGATAAAACACAGTCATGTGTTCCCATTATTCCATTAGAACCCATTTGCCAGCACCTATTCATTTGGTAGATATGACTAAATATATATCCACAATAATGTGACACTTGTCAGAAGGATCATTCATAAAATGAAGGTTTTTGCCTCGAGTGACCCTGTTACTAATATTGCAACGCGTTTGAGATACGATAATGACTCTGTTGGGCCTGTCAAGGGCTCCTCACAACATGTTTGGAGCCCAAACCTATAATTTGAATTTAGGAAGACTTATTACTATGTACTATTAAAGACACATCAGTGAGCCACACTGTTACACTGGGTGTAACAGCCACGATGAACTGTCAGATGAAGAACTGAACTCAACCGACGGCAAGAAGTTCATACTGAATTATATATGTTAGTTAATTAAAAGTGATCTTTAGAAAGCAATGTGTCTCAAATCAGCTGCATGTGATGTTTGGTTAATTATAAACATTTTTGGACATGGAAGAAAGTCCACAATATGACAACAGTGTGTGTATCCTGGAGATAGGTGGATGAATTCAGTGACTGCAATACATTTTCTGATGTAGAATATCTAAATGGGGAACTTTACAGCCTGGTTTGTTTCTAAATTGTAGCCACATTAGTCCAGGACATCTTAGGGAATTCAAGCAACAGTTACATTGCAATGTATTACATTAAGATCTTCTTTAAACGAGACATATTGAGAGCTTAAATCATGTCTTGGCATCGCACTTTCCTCTGTGATGCTTAATCATTTGTTCTCTTCTATCGGCCTTTCAGTTCTCCGTAAACACATGGGGCAAATGATGACACCGACTTGACAAACAGCCTGCGATGTTGGAAAAGCACACTTTGTCATTTTACATGACAACTTACAAAAGCTCTCTGTGTTATCTCCTTCTACTACAAAGGTACTTTATTTTAACCTGTTGTTAATTGAATCCATAAAGGTATTTCACTTTGAAATGTAGAACACAGTGTACCTCTGCTTTCCCCCAAGCTGAATTATTAACAAGATTTACTATAAGTCTATTTTTCTCCTGGTTGGGGAGTATTAAGAGTGAGCGATGCTGAAGGGGAAGCTATTACTCTCCCTGCATCCTGTGAGACCAGTAGAGCAGGATTAGATGAGAAAGTCCTTTAACCTTCACTCATAAGACACATCAGTGCATATGCTTTGCCTCTAATGATGAATGCATTTCATAAACACTCAGGAAAATGACACAAAGGCAATAGAAAAAGCCTTGAGAATCTTAACTGCATGTAATAACTTCTGCAATGGGCACTGTTTGGATGTTTCAGATTGACGTTCAACAAACGTGGAGCATCAGTGTCAACTTAGGGTCTTAGTGACTGTCCCCACAAAGGCCTCCAGAAATATGGGGGCCATCAATCACAACTAAGAAGTTTTATTGACCACATCTCCTTTATTTCACGGTCACGCAGATTTGCTGTATACAATCATAAAGCCCAAATCAGAATATGCTGCTGAGCACCTTGTGCAGGCATTTACCACCAGGATGTGCAATCAAGCATCTCCAGATGCTTCCAGAGGTTAATGTAATGTAAATCTTTGTAGTTATTGAACTGAATCCTCCACAATAATCAACTCATCCACCCAACATGGGCTTGACATAAATTAGGGACTTCACTGTTACCTTGTGTGGCATATTGAGAATGAAGTAAATGAAAAAAATAATGAACTACTGTGGAAATGAGTAAATTATCTGGGTTCATAATTATGCAGAGAATCTGAATCAAACATTTTGCAGTGTGATTAAATACCAGGCTTCACACAGTCTATCAAACTGTGATTATAATTCCCTTAAATATGACTTATTGCCAAAATAAACAAATCAGGGAAAGTCCCTGTCAGTCTATTACAGTGATCAGCTAATAAGTGTTGATGGGAAATAATAGGCATAATGAAAGGGTGGCATCGAGAAAAACACTCAATCAACTTAAAAAATAAAATATCTGCTGAAATGAGTGACGCAGAAGTATATTGTATTCCTACGCATTGGTAATGCATGAGTCAGTTAATTAAACCTGATGACTTCAACTGGGATATAATAAAACATATTGTAGTTTCTAAGAGCATATGCTGCAGTGTTACTGCGAGTTTGTGAATTGAGGATCCAAAATTACAACATATGTTTTCCCTCTAGTTTGTTTATGTGAGACAATAAAAAAAAATATCTATGTTTTGCCATCACCTCCCTGTCAGCAGCAGGTTGGTAGAAGTGCGTGAATTACTGTCAGCAAATCACTACAGAATGTCAATCTGTCTGACTGTCTCTCAGGAGGATGAGGTCCTCAGATGTACAAGAAGCCGGACAGAGGTTTATTCCACTTTCTCCTGAAAAAGTCCTGACACTAGGACTCCTGGAGAAGTGAACATAGAGTTAGTTTTGCTTGCATGAAATTTAATCTGTATTGACAGAGTGATCACCTTTAACGCCTCAGTAAGCTGCGGTATGGCTGCCTTACACGTTTGAACCGACAGTCAAACTTAGGTGTTTGAAACATAAATATAGGATTAGTAAGGATAACCCCATGTCCATTCTCCCTTGCTGGACCTGCAATGATAAAATGTGATGCATGTTGATCATCTTTTTTATTAAGCTCACTATATATAATCCTGACTACTTCTTTTTCTTTTACCTTATTATTATTATTATTAAACCCAAACTTTTGTGAGGAAACTGATCCCACAGCTTTGAGAAAACCCTGACACATGACATATCAAAACACGTGGATAGATCAGGAATAGCGTGCTATGAATGTAGGTATGGATTCCCGTTACCATGGCAACGTCCTTCATAGAAGAATGCGAAGAATTAGTCCATAGGGATGAATGGAGATCAGCCGAAAACGGTGGATCACAATTTCTGCTGAAATTGTCTAGTTTAACAATGATGATATTGATGATAGTTCAATGATGATATTTTGCTGTTATACTATAGTTAATACAGAGAATTCTAAAATGATTTATTTTGTCTGTTTTGACTTATTATGTCCTTTATGCATAGTGTAACAGCTCAAAGAGTTAATGCCTGATTTATAACAGGACATTTTGACACTGTATCACATGGTTATCTTCTTATTATCACAGTCAGTTTGATTTTATGTTGACAAGCAATTTTCTTAAAAGATAATTGCCAGACATATCAAATAAGCTTTATTATGCATTTAGATGGGCCAATGGCCTCTGCTTCTGCAGACTTTTGTGTTAATATTGTGAAGGTAAGCGGTTGGATATGAAACGAGTGCTGATAATGTTAACACTGTACACTTATTAGGACACTTAAGTGTACTAAAATGTGCTCAAGTAAAGCAGCGTGTCAAAGTGCATGACGTACAGCGTTTTATCATCTACACAATGACATATAAATGGACTCTGAATTAATAAACGCTAATTTACTATTACTTAGTAGACATACAGATGTTGACATGTTTTTAGTAACCTCATGGCTTACTGAAACAATATTTTCCTCTGAAAAGTAATACAATTTAAAACAACTGTCTCATGTCTACTGTACCTGCATGTCTTTGGTATATTAGAGAGTACAGCAACGCAAAGTGTGAAATTAGACAAATTATTTCCTATTATACAAATATATTCTAAATGACCTGAACAGATTTGTTGCTACCCCTAGAAAAGGCTAGAAATAATTGTATTATAAGGGCATCTCAAACAGTTCCTGTAATTAGCACTGCACGTCTTCAGTCATTTAGCCTATTTACACAGAGATAAGTAGTCACTGTAATGTTTGAAATTATCATATGCACCCTACTTACCATCCCAAGTGGGTTAATCTGCCTGTGTTCATATAAAGACTTGACATAAATAATGGACCTCGCTGTTACCACGTGAGGTCCAGCACAACCTCTCTTCATGCAGTTTTTCTAACTGTTTATGTTAAAGTGGTAACAGGTGCAAAGTTTAGGCTGTGTGGTCTATCAAGGGTAAATGATTACTTGATGTACATTTGAGTGGTTGTGAATATATACTGGTCAGGCATCAGATATACTTCGCACAGTTTATTTTTAAATCTCTTGTTGACAACCTCCACACAGCAGAGCATCATACAATACTTTCCCCTCATACAGCACTTGTTCTCTCACAACAAAAGACACTAAGCAGCACCAAAAGCCAGCCATTTTCTTGGATCAGTGGAGCTGAATCTCCAGCTGTGACGATGCGTCTGTACTAAAAATAATGTACACATGCGGTGTAATAAAAAGTTCAAAGGCTTTGCCTTATTATAAGTCAGACTTGATTTGTTTGTCTGTCAGTGACTAAACATGATGCCTCACTCGTGTCTTTATTTTAGTCTCTGCTTTTCAAATCCTAACAGGTCATACCTCACTGAGAGCAAAAACATAAAATAATATTAGTTTACAAGCTGCATTAGTATAAACCACAAATGATATCATTGATACAAGTATTGTATTAACATAAGCTACATAATTTTGCCAAATGACAAGCTCTGTATTTAATTTTTCTGAAAAATTCCTACTAATCTTTATTCTTACAATGCTTCCAAGTTCACATGCACCCACTTCTTTGATTAAAATCTACTGCTCTCTCTGTCGTGACATCGCTCGTAGCATTTTGTGGATGCAATCTTAACTGACAAGCTCAAATGTTTTGCATGCAGAGTGGAAACATTAAAGACTGACTTAATCCTCTCTGATTCCCTGCTGCTGTCACTCACATCGTCTGACTAAAGCCACACAATGTTCCCAAATTAAACAGCACAGCTTCCCACCTTTGTGTCCTCATGAAATGTAGGACTAAAATACAGCAATGCTCCTGTATTTGAGTGAAGTCAGGCATGGTTGTGTTTGTATTCATGCTCATATGATCAAGGTATACATTTCAAAGTTCCACCTGATTATCATGATTATCATTATTGCGATGATTAATCATTTTTAAATTGGTCTGCAGCAACTTCCAAATTAATTTTGTTGGCAATAGTCTGTGGCAGCTCATTAACATATCATGTTCCATTTCATTTCATATAAACTTCAAAATCAATTTGTGAAATTGAAAGATAACAAGCCTGTGTCCATCCAGATGTCCTAACATGATTTTACTGGAGTAAAGTAGCTAGAAGAGGATTTTTTGTAGTTGCTCTAATAAATCTGTATTCATTTCACAGTTGTAGTAAAATCTATAAGTATGGTGATTAAATGCTTTGTACCACTAATTATAACTTGTTAAAAACAAGTAGAGATTGTGACCGTGACAACAGCTTTCCTGCGTCACTGTTCATTGTGAATTCAATTTGATTTGCTGTAAGAAAATAAAGACGTTTGAGTGCACAGTGTGATGTTACACTCTGAAACAACATCTTTTAGCCACTGTACACCTATGTATATACCTTTTATGTATATATATCTATTTTTCTGTCCCTCTAATGAGGGCTCCACCCACTTATGTTGTCATTGATTAATCTGCTAACCTGACAGCTGTGTAGAAACTCAAAGTCATACATTTAATGATCTGTCAGATCAAAAGGCTAAACCCATGCCGCCTTCACATGCTTACAAATTGTCTGCTTGTGGATGTGCGAATAAATCAAAGAGTGAGATAACGTCAAAGTGATGTATGTCGTGTACTGCTTGATGTGTTTTTTTAACTTGATTACTCAGCCTATAACGTTAGGATGGGAGACAGGCAGAATGAGAGTGTGTGTCTTTGCATCGCTATGTTTGGGTGCTTTTAGGCGTAAAGCCAAGTGAAATGCTTTAGTGGTATACATGCATCAGTGGGGCAGCGTGGTGGTGTAGTGGTTAGCACTGTTACCTCACAGCAAGAGGGACCTGGGTTTGAAGCCAGGGTTGCGTTGGTGACTCTAAATTGCCCGTCGCTGTGAGTGTGATTTTCTCTACAGTATATGTCAGACATGTGATAGACTGCCGAACTGTCCAGGGTGTACCCTGTGTCTCGACTAATGCCAGCTGTCTACAAGCAAAGCTGGTACAAAATCCAGAGTTAAAAAATTAACACCTTTGGACAGAGGCGGTTAGTTTTTTCCCAGTTTCTTGTCTTTACGCTAATTGTCCTGGCTGCATCATCGTATTTAGTGTGTAGACATCAGCGTGTTATCAGTCATTTACCTAATCCTTTTACACACAGTGGTCGAAACAATGGACATTTTTTAATATACTGTATATTTGTGTCACTCCATGTGAAACATTTTAAGATTCCTCTCTTTTATATCCAGTATATACAGATGCAAAGACTCAGTTTCTTATCTCAACAGTCTGTGGTTTGACCTCCACAAACAGCTGCTGTTTTGAACACTTTTAACTTCAAACTGAAACTGGGAGAAAAGTAAGTGTAGTCAACGGTGCTTTAAATAACCAAGTGAAAAAAACATAGTCGACGTTTTAATCCAGTTTCTGTCTAATTAGCTCTCCACACTTCTCTATAATGTCCAAACTCCTCTCAGGCCGTGCAAAGTTTCAAGTCATTCTTTAAAACGTATAAAGGAAGCGTCGACGAAGCATGCATCATCTTCACTGACCTTTAAAGACAAATCCTCCACCTCCTCCAATACCTAGAAGTGGTTCAATAGTACCTCTGAGAGTGTGTCTCTTGATGGGCAAAATCAATAACCAGTTATCACACAACATTCATCTTGGTGTTTACGTTTGCCTAATCAGCAAGAGAAAAATCACTGACACTGTTCAACTCTCACAGGGCCCTCTCAGTAATAATGCTGTGTACAACAGCTAATCTGTTATCTCATGTGCACTGGCATTTTCTACTGCCTGCTGAGTGCCTGTTAACACACCATACCGTCCTGATGTTTGTTTATTAAACCCATAGCTTGTGTCCTCCATCGCCTCTTCTTTTCTTTCACTCTTGCAGACCCTCCAACACAGCATCTTTAAAAGCATTTTAGTCCTTTATCATTTTGGGTTCTTTATGTGGCTTTAAGATATGGAGGCAGGGAATACTGTGGCTCTTTGTGTACTCACTTTTCCCTCTATTTATGTGTTTTCACACAGTTTTTTTTTCTTATCTTTCTGCTGTTATGCACAAGGCATGTATTTGCTAATTACTTTGCATTGTGCATGACAAACTAGGCTCCAGGAATCATTTCAATAGTCGAGTTTCATGTCTACATCCTCATCAAGTGGTTTTTCATCATCAGAAGGTTGTTCAAAGGGAAGATTTGCATGGCATGCACATAATCTCTAAAAAAAAATGATGTTCTCAATTTAGTCCAATACTTGTCTTCTATTAAAACTGGTTACAGATTGCATTTTAAAGGGAAGCATCTGAAGATTCAGGCTGTTGAGCCAGGCTCCACAGGACTTGACAACTGGCAAAATTGAACAAGGATTAAAACATGATTAGAAGCATCAATGCTGCAGATGGAAAGAAAAAAAAAACTTAGTGAAGGTGATACTGCAGAGGTGTCTGTGCACCCAAGAATGACAACAGAGAAAAATGATTTCATTTAAGTTGTACCGACACTGACATTGACACATGCACGATGCTTGAAGAAACACACATCCACATTTGCTTGGTGGTCTACATCCAAACATCATAACTGTATCTGCTGATGCTTGCCAGGGCACCATCAGCATCACGCCTTTTCACAGATGCCAGCACAAGGAGCCACTTTATTTCAGTTTTCAATCAGCTCTTAATCATTAAACTTAGCAGTGGACCACTGATCTGTCTCCACGAGCCTCTTGAGTGGCTCCTGCGGTCACAGAGCCAAACATGATCAATGCCTCCTTCTCTGTTCCTGTCGCAGAGGCTGAGCAAAGGTAATAACCAGACCATGACCCTCTGAAAGACATTTCCCTTTGTCTCAACCACCTACTAATCCCACAAACATTCAGACTGAAACCCACTGACAGCTGCATATAGGAAGGGAATATAGTACATTCGCAAACATGCACCCCTGTGCTCAGCAAATCAGAGCTGTGAGTCACCTATTGGAAATGTGGCAACTAAGGCAAGCACTTGATATGCAGGCATCTGCTTTGTGGCTTATCTCCGCTGCTCAACTGTGCAGAGCAATTGCTGCTTGGCTGGCCCTGCAAAAAGCTTTCTCTTTTCTTTTTCTCTCCCTGTTCTCAGCATCATTTTCTCTGCCTTCCTGCTCACTTTGGTTCTCTCCAGTTGCCTTTGGCTTCACTACTCTTAATTGCTATTTTGGAAGGACATTATTGGGATAATTTCCAATTATGTCAATTACAATCAAATGGATGGTTTAACCCTAATGGGAAATATGGTCTAGTGCCATTTCAAATTATGGTAATGTTGAGGCAGTGATGCTGATAGGAGAATGAAGCTACTGTAGGATGTAGACTGTCTTGACCTGTAGCACAACAATAAGACACCTAAAATCTGCCTAAAACTAAAAAAAAAAGAATAATTAATACTTATAATCTGATTATCTCTGTGCTAGAAAAGAACTTGAACAGTGGGTAAGCTCTCCATTTAGTCACAAACAGCCTTTAAATAAAAGCTCTTGACCTATCTAATAAATTACAGTGTATTAGTATGCGTAATCCACCTTTACCCATCTTTACCAGCTGTGCTCTTCCTGTTTCACACCAAGCTGTTCCTTGGTGTAAGTGATAGCTATAAAATTTTGTTTTCACCTATTGACATATGTCAAACAAATCTAGTGTAGACATGTTAGTCTAGTACTTGTACTTTTGTACTTTTGATATAATAATAGAATAATTTTAAATATTATTATTATTATTTATTTAGCATACCGTATATGTTTGTACTCCAACTTGACTAAAGAATTCTAAGTTGTAGTGAAGTATTTTTTTAGGTGAGTTCTTGCACTTTTACTTTACTATTGATTTTGTGTACTTGTGCCACCTCTGTTTTGGAGACAGCAGTAGACTGTATAATTTTGTTTTCTTAAAACGCTGATGCCAAGTTGCCTTGTGGTACAACCTGACTGCAGAAATATGACAATTTCTGGTTCAACCTTAGGTCAAACTATGTTTACCACACTCAGCAAAACACTTCAGTCTTCTACTCACAATAAGCTGAAACTCACTGTAAAGCTCAGCAAAGGTGAGGGAACTGTAGATTAAGGTGGTAAATCCTGTCACGTTGTGACATTGTTTTCACATTGTCATACATTTAGCATTATAAAAGAATTAATGATACAAACAAGCTTGCCTTATTTTACTAAAGATATCAGTTTGTAAGGCATTTGATTATATTCAGGGAATAATAATACTTTGGTTTAAAATAAGTAACAATATAGTCACACCTTTTCTCACTGCTTGCCTACATACCTGGTATTTTTGATCTTGTGTGTCTTATTATATCCCTTTGCTCGAGGTTGCGTAAATATGAGAGATGCAGTTTACCCATACCTAAGCATTACTACTAGGGTAGCATAACAACTAAAAGCATAGCACTAACATTTGAAATAGCTCATATTATCTGCCAGAAAACTTCCCCAGTCTACATGCACCACAATGACAAACAGGTTGCATTTCATGTGGAGGCTTCACAATAAAGCCACGTGTTTCACCACCTAGTGACTGGTAACATGACCTTACATATGTATGCATCAAATGTGATCAGGTTAACTAAAAATCATTCGGTTTGCTGCTGCACTTCTCGTCAGGCTTTTACTCACGAAACCACTCATGAATTAAGTACCTTATTGCAACTGCTTTAACAGTATGACTATCATTCGTTCATCCCATTGTGCATTGAGCAGATCTGAAATGTCACTATGAGTATAAGAAATGATTTCACTTAGACATTGGCTCAAATGAGATTTTAAAATATTAAAGTGAAGACAAAACTTTCAAGGTATCCCCAGCATGGATGGTGCCCAGACACTATTCATATCTTCACTGCTTCTATAAAATGCAGTCGGTCTGCTAATTATTAAATGGTAATAAGAATTTAACACCTCTGAGATCATGGCAGGACTTGTGTCCTACAGTGATTAATCTCCTCATAGCAGTAGACTAGATCTATCCTATTTAATCAATTTTATAACTAAATGCAATCAAGCTGTTTTGTATGGATGATGTTCATAATCATCCTTTGACGTCAGGCACAAAATGTAATTAATGTAACAGGACTGCAAGGAAGTTGTGATTACTGCTCCGACCTGAGAATTCAATTTGAGATTCTGATTAGCTTAAAATCAGAAACACAACATCTCTTTTTTTAATGTTTACGCAGTTTCTTTGCTGATGAATAATGCCATGGTCCATCAACTAATAACAAACATGTATGTATAATATATGTATGTATCAGTCTCTTAAATTTATTTCCAATCTGGACCACTGGACTTATTTTTCTTTGGCTGTGTACATTTTTTGTATAACCTTAGAGTATCTTTATTTTTTGCTCCCAGGCCAGTTTAACAAGGAGAAAGTAGCAGATAAATGATAAGGACTATTTGTCAGTTATTCCCAGTTCTCAGACATCCTATTACTTTTTTTATGGGAGCTTCTGACAACTGCCTTGATGCCCACATCTATCACTTAAGTTTTCTTACACTCTCCAGCAATAATCAGGCTGCTTGCACTGTCTATATTTAGTTCATTCAAAGTCTGGTAAGGACAGCTAGAAATAGCCATGGTGTAAGGATAAAGTGGAAGTGGTTGTTAAAGCAGGTGTCTTCTGTGTTACCTGATGAAGACAACCCAGCATGCTGTCAAAACCACTTGTTCTCCAGGTTCATAACATACTTGTAATGGTGCTCTCAGAGTCATCTCTTCCTATTAAATGTAATTAAAGCTCCCTCCAACTCCTGTACCTGCTCTCTCTATCTCTTTCTCCCGTGTCTCTTGTTTGATGTCACTTACATTCGCCACGCCATCTCTGATTGCTCATTCTGCCTTTATTATGTATGTTTAGTGAACAAATAGATCCGAACACCATTAGCTTCGCACACACACCCAAATGTAACTCTGCTAATTGAAATGAGGCTCAAATTATGCCGAGCGTGGCATTTAAGTATTCTCTCCTCTCACTCTTTGTAGCAAACTATAATATAATTGTCTACTGACTGTCAGACTTAAGAGTTAGGCCTGAAAGACAAGTAACATTGAGTACTTCTCTCTGGAGTCCAGTAAAGTGCCTTGGGGAGACTTTTAAGTGTGACTCTAGTATAGTGGCTGGCTGATAAATTGTTCTGTGAGACGTGGTCAATATAACTGATGCTGTCATACTTAATGGATCACATTTGATTTAAGAAAAAAAAAACATACCAACCATAGAGATTTGCTTTCAACGATGAATAAGACAATAAGAGGAGGTTTTTACTGTGTATCACTCCACCTGCACGACATTCATTTGTCAATGGTGGCGTGAAATACGAGCATGCTCCAACAGTGTGTGTGATTGATAATTGCTGTACTGTGGCTGAACGCCTGCCATCTCCACTGTGGCCTGCCAATTCATCAGGCATCAGAGGCAGATTGGGCTGATGAGTAATGTCTGCATCTATCTGTGACAAACCACAGCGATATGCTTTCTTGCTGCAGCCAGACAGCATGCTACTTGCAAATCTAGCTTATTAGTGAGGTGACAGTGCGACTCTTGAATCGGTTGATATAAAAGGAAAAAAAAAAAAAGTTTAAAGTCCCTAACTCTTCTTACACTTTAGAAATAGAAGTAAAAAACCCAAATCAGAGTATGTGTTTCGGCTACCCTGGCATTTTCAGTCACATACAGTATAATACTTGTGGTACAATTCATGCATCTATTGCAACAGATTAGCAGGTGCTGGCAGCCTCTCTCTACACACACCATCCCTTTTGTTAATGAGGTAAGGATATGCTCAGTCTCTCTGTTCTTTGATGATTGACTTCCTATTTCCGTCCTTCATTCTTAGATAGGGTCTCTTATTAAGCAAATTAGCTGCTGCTCCATTGGACTTTGCCATCAGATAGCTATGACTGAAGGTTAATGGCACTGTTGTTCACTGGGGAAACAGGGACACATAGGGGTCTCACCCAGCATGGTGGCCTGCTACATGTGTCCTTTGACCTGTCTACATCTGTGTTATACTATGGGCCCCGACTCCCATGGGCGTGCAATCTGCGAGAGCACACAGTACAAGATGCTCAATGTTAAACAGAAACAACACCATTAATCAGGCAGTGTCAAGGTGTCACAAGTGTAATTTCACTTCCACAATGTACGTGGATTGTTTATTACAGTGATGTTGACCAAGCATCTGGGCTGGCTGTCATCTATAAATTAGCTACCAGTCATAGCTAATGCATGTGAGAACCAGGGGAAATTAACGCTGGCTTAAATGGGCCTACAGCAGAGTGTACTTTTACTACTACTACTATTTCCTTTTGCATTAGCAATGATGATTTTGAAATCATGTTGGCAATGTGATAATCCAGTGATTGCTAAACTGGGTAGTGACAAGACATCATGACCTCAGATCTGCACTTGTAATATATTTAGTCCAATTCAAATCGCTTTTTCCTTTAGATTTAGTGTAACTACTATGCATAACATGTGTTGTTTAAGTTTACTTAAGCCTTCTGTGGTTACATGTGCTCTGTAATTAGGTTTTGTGTTCTTCTCAGTCAAGGCAAACCAATCAACCAGCAGCTGAGGAGTTTAGTGTCTTTATTTCTGACAAATCAAAAACCTGCACCAAAAATCTTTAGCCGTGGGTTAATTGCCACGTTTCAAAAGTTGACCTCCTTTGCCAGTCTTGAATAAATCTTTTCTTTGTCTCCTGTGTGCCAAACATAAAAAGGAATAAAAAATAAATATCTAGAATCCTTAGGGCTGGCATTGCCAACAGACATTGTTCTTGGCTCAGTGCCTGGTTTCAAGAGAAAATTCTTTCAAGCAGGCTTTCCTCCCTCAACAGGATGATTTTGAGGGGATTGAGGTAGATTTTCCTGCATTACACTAGAAAATCACTCTTTTAATTTGAAATCTGGGAATTTGTTGGCTCTTTTGTCTTGAGAAGTTACATGTGGCAGCTATTCTCAGATGAGTAGCAGAATATACAGCATATTCAATTTGATACAAACGATGGCTAGCTGCTGTGTGGTTGCATGGCCTCTAATAATCTCAGTATGTGTGTGAAAACAACTAAAGAAAAAACACAGCTGGTGTATCAATGTTGGGATTAGTGGCTGCTCTCTGCAAAACACTACCTTAGGCAACAATTCTGATTTCATCAAACTTCAAAAGCCCTGCTTTGGATACTGTAGGTCTATGCAAAGACCTTTAAGGAGATAAAGATGACTGCCCCAAATTAAATAACAGTGATGTCAGTCGTACTAGTCGGCTCTGTCATGAGCTGCCGGATGGACTCCATGGTCAGAGAGCAGACAGGACAGAACTGAGCGAACAATGTTTATTTAGAAATGACAGAACACAGTAAATCAATGGAACAGTCACCAGGTGGCAGGAGATGAGGTAGGGTGCGTATGGTGGTCTGGTTGGAAACCGGAAGTAATTCAAATCCAAGATGGCCAACCAACAGAGAGCACATGGGCAAAATGGAAGACAACGTCAAAACCAAAATGGCCGACTGACAGAGAGCACATGGACAGAGACACCAGAGTCACACAAGCACAACGAGAAAGTAGTCCAAACAGTATCTACAGAGCTAGCTCGGAGGTCGAGGGTAATCCGGGTCATACACAGGCAGGCAGTTCAAAGTTAAGTCCGGCAGGCAAAATCCACAACGGAAGACAATCCAGGTCGAAACACAAAAGCAGTCCAAACAGACAGAGCAGGAAAGGGGACAACAAGGGAGCGAAACAGAACAGAGGGAGAACTCACTGAACCAGAGGGGAAGCAGGGTCAGGTCAGGCTGGTCCAATAAGGGGGAATCCAGGGTAGACAGAGTAGAAAGGGGACAGGTCCGGGAAAGGGAATCAGGCAGGTCCAGGTACAGGTTTGGTACCGTGAGCAGGGGGGGAAAAACAGAACTCACAGCACCAGGGGGTCAGGCAAGAGACGGGGTCCAGATCAGGCAGAGTCCAAGAAATCCAAAAGAGTCAGTAACTTTCCGTCACCACCATGAGGTTGAGAACTGTGGTTTTGACTAGCAAGGTTAATTTGCATGGGTCAACAACATTTGAGTCAAGAGTGAGACAACTACAACTTATAACAAGAGTACAACTTAAAATATGTTAGTTACTGTAAGAAAGTACTTTTGTGTTTTATTGTACTTACACTTAACCTAACCCAGATTTTTAACCCGGTTGTTTCTGTTTTCCTGAACTCTAACCAAATAGAGTCATAATTGTTGTCATGACAACAGCTGCAACACACCATAGTGCTACTTGAAGAGGTATCTATCTATTGTCAATTCCCAGAGTGTCAGACACTGACGCCAAAGAGTCCCTTTAGCATTGGCCTTGAATGAGAAGGGGTTGGGGCAGACTGCATTCACCATTGATAGTGA
Source organism: Anabas testudineus (assembly GCF_900324465.2). Classification (NCBI taxonomy): domain Eukaryota; kingdom Metazoa; phylum Chordata; class Actinopteri; order Anabantiformes; family Anabantidae; genus Anabas; species Anabas testudineus. The sequence continues at coordinate 25,456,945 of NC_046611.1, forward strand.
ACATATTCCCAGAAATACTGGACTGCAAATACTACTCACTACTAATATAAAACAAGTAGGACATAAACCTTGCCTCCTTCCACCAACTGCATGTATCCCACTATGACTTTAGAGCATCCTTCCAGTATTAAAAGTTGAAAAAAGAAAAATTTCGTTTTGAGTGAATGAGTTTTGAATTTGCGTAAGACGTGCAGTGTAGCTGATGGATGGATATGTGTGTGTGTGTGTAACAAAGAGTGCATGCAGGGTGGGGAGGCTTGGTGTTGAAGGCCAGTTCATAATGGTGAATACTGTGGTAACAGCACTGTTGCAGTTGCAGGTGGTGCTGACAACACTAATGCACCAGAAATGGCCTCAGTGTCAAAGACACAGTTGTTCAGATGGAACAGGTCAAAAGTAATCCTCTTTTCCTTTCAGCTTGCTTTGACACTGAACACAGCCATCAGCTGACGACCATGCCAGCCATTCAAATGACAGGTTTTTTGCCTTGCAGTGGGTGGAAGGAGACAAGGAAAAGCATCTTCTGTTGTGTCTTGAAAAACTGACTATTTTGTTCAGAGTACAGAGGCACTGATTGACAGTATGAGATGAGCCTGTCTGTCAGCCCTCATCTCCATATCCTTGAGAGTGTTGACATTTCCAGTGTGATGGGAGCTTTTGCATATTTCTTGCATTCAGTTGTGGTTTTACATCTGCAGAGCATTGCTTTTATCTATCTTACGTGGCACAGTGTGTCGGCCGCATAATTAACTACTTGCTTAGTGGTTAATTTCAGCCACAAATGAATAAGTATGCACAATAATATGTCTATTTAAATAGTTGTGAGGAAATGCATATTTACATGACACAATCAGTAAAGCAGTTAATAAAATTACTAAAACATTAATTTATCATTATGTCAATTAATTATCCATTATTCTGACTATGAGCATTGAATACATTTCACAGTTTCACAGACTGATTAAAATGTAAAAATAGTTTTGGAGTCTATAATTGTCATTCTAACTAACTATGCAAAACACATCACACAGTGATCAAAAAATATGGAATAATCAGAGTTTAAATGAACTCAATATGATTTTTTATCCTCTGCCAGGAGTGCATGGCCTCAGTGAACAGAAAGGCTAAGTAAGGTTTCTGGACACTGCTGGTTGGTGCTCTTGTCTAATGCACCCAGGCCTTTAACAGTTTTCAGGACACTTCAAGGTTCAAGATGCCCCTTGGTCTGCCTTGGGTGGACAGACACTTATCTGATCACTGCAAACACAAGTAAGATGGACGAAAAGAACTTTGTATAACTTTGCTCGGGAATTGATGGTATCCATCTATAATGAGAGAGAGAGGAGCAGGAACCAGTGGTATAGTACCAGCAAACTGTTTCCCAGGGTCCATGAGCAGAGTGTGGCCATCAAGAGGATTACTGACAGAGAATCTGTCAGATACAACCAGCAGTCCAACCAGGGCAAAGGAGGTTAAAAAACCTTGTCTAATCACAGCAATAATCAGACCAGCTGTCTCCCTTCTTATATTTAAACTTTTATCTCTGCCAACTACATGGATGAATAATTGAATATCCAGCAAAACACTTTAGATTGGCTACAGTGTTTGAGCACAGAGGAATTAAAGGAGAGCTCAAGATGAACAAAGAACATCCACTAACTGTACTTTTATGCCCATATGCACTGCTAATGGTGGGTGAGCATGGAAGATTTTACTGATTTTGGAACCCACTACTTAAATCCGTTCACTTTCATTCACTTATATTGTGTTCACTTTTATTTTCTGACTATTGTGCTTTTGTTACTACTCTTGCTCTTACTTAAGACAAATACCTGTATGTATGCTCCATCAACTGCTGCAGACCAGAAACTGGTGTAACCTGCTTAAAAACTATTGTTGTTGTTTCTTCAACATATGACTTGATTTGGTTACACTCCTTTTTGTTCTGCAGATTTACCATCACTATATGACTAATACTATAAGCCACACAATGGATGACTGTATCGGTTTTATCTACCTTTTTAACTAGAATTAAAATATTTAGGGAGCTATAACAAGACACTCAGACCTCTTTCTGTGCCCATTTAATTAATGATCATTTGTTCATCAACTTGATAGTGTTTAATAGATACTGTCCATAGACAGCTGAGTCTGCTAAGCCTTCTGAAAAGAGCCCCCGGGTAACGATTATGTCACAAGTTATTGTTCTCTTCTCTCTTTCTTTTCTTCTGCTCTTTTGCAACTGAACTGGGCTTGCCAGCACAATATCAGTGCCTTGGCCCAGAAGTTCAAACATTTCATCTCCCAGTGAAGAAGATGAGAAAGCAATTAGACCCCTAAATAAGAGAAAAACCCAAAACCAAAGAGAGCCAGACAGTCTGTTATATTGCTGTACTGGGTTCAGGACAAGTACAAGAGTTAAATATGGTCTACATGTAACAAGGAATGACACACACTGTGGAAAGGAGCAGATGTCCTGCAGTTTGTACACTAAACATTATCGTCGAAACAAACATGCCACAGCAACTATGGGCAATAAATGATGTATTATTAATGCTCTCTCCGTAGGACTTTTGTGAGCTATTGTAAGCCACCACAAACTTTCCCAGTGCATAACTTACAATGTACAACTAAGTGGCATCCTGCAAACAAGGTCGGGTTTTCCAATTGTTTTTATTATCAGGGTCTGAATCACCTGTAGAGACCATATACCACCCTCACATGTGATGATCTAGGACACTTCCTTTAACATATCTCTGATCAAGAGTCTAGTGTAAAAGTGAATATTTTTCTTTATAAAATTTGAATCTGTAAGGTTGACCTTGCTGCATTTCTCACACCAAAACCAATTTATTTTACAACTACCAAGACTAATCCATTAAACATCTTTTTTTTTTTTGTAATTCTTTCAGAGGCCTTCTGAACAGCACTTACAATTTCCATTATCTCCACTGTCGCTGACCAGTGTGCCAATATAAGATGGGGTTTAACAATGGCATATGAATAAAGGTAAATTGAACTGTAAGATTAGTTCTGATCTTACGACAGTGAGTGCTGCTAAATGTAAGCTTTCATAATTTGAACTGGAATATCTGTGAAGATTGCCGGGTATCCAGTTCAATTTAATTAAATTTTATTTTATTTGTATAGCACCAAATTACAACAGAAGTCATCTCAAGGCACTTCAGCGTAAGGTTTAAGATCTTACAAAATGTTACTGTATACAGAATTATCTTACTTACAGTAAGAAACCTCCAGCAGAATCAGGCTCATGTTGGGCGGTCATCTGCCTCGACCTGTTTGTGTGAGTGGAAAGAAGAGAGAGAAACAAAAAACAACGACAACAAGGAGCAAAAACACTGGGCAGGTCTGCAGGGCCAGTAACTGAAGTCTGGAGATGTACAGCTCCAAGGTCGACGATACCTACAGAGGAGTAAAGACAGAGGGAGACAGAGAGGAGGAAGCACAACTACGGGAGAGAGAAATGACAAAGTTAATGACATGTAGTGTTAGTGGTGGAGAAAGGAGAGAGGAGCTCAGTTTATCAGTAGCGGTCCCACAGCAGACTAACCTGTAGCAGCCGAACTAAGAAATGGTTCAGAGTCACCTGATCCATCTCTAACTATAAGCTATTTAAAAAAGGAAAGTTTTAAGTCTAGTCTTAAATGTGGAGAGGGTGTCTGACTCCCAAACCTGAACTGGGAGCTGGTTCCACAGGACAGGGGCTTGATAGCTAAAGGCTCTGCCTCCCATTCTACATCTGGAAACTCTAGGAACCACAAGTAAACCTGCAGTCTGAGAACAGATAGTTCTGCTGGGAAAATACTGTATGAAACTATGAGGTCTTTAAGATAAGATGGAGCTTGATTATTAAGTGGTCTATAAGTGAGGAGAAGTGTTTTAAACTCTATTCTGGATTTTACAGGGTGCCAGTGGAGAGAAGCTAACGTAGAAGAAATATGATGTCTCTTGCTAATTCCAGTCAGAACTCTGGCTGCAGCATTTTGGATTAACTGGAGGCTTTTAAGGAGTTATTGTGACATCCTATCAATAGTGTATTACAATAATCCAGTCTGGAAGTAACAAATGCATGGACTAGTTCTTCAGCATCACTTTGAGACAGGATGGATGCCGTCTCTTCTAATCAGCCCAGGTTTTCTCTAAAAGGTTTTCCAATTGTCTGTGTAGCCCATGTTGTTTGCGGGACACCACTTAGACAGCGAGGGGTTACATGTCATCACTGTTCAGTTTGGGAAGTGGTCCAGAGAAAACTAGGACGTATTTTGCAATTGTACATAATTTTAACTCCTGTGTGAATTATTATCTTACTGTATTTACATTTATCTTTACACAGGAGATTCAAACAGGATTTGACTTTGTCTGCTCTGGCTCCAGGAATACACTTGACTATGGCTGCTGGACTCTCTAAATTCACGTTTCTCACTATAGAGCTGCCAATAACCAGTGTAGGGTTCACATGTGTGTTGCTAAGTTTGGAAAATCTGTTGAAAATGTGAACCTGATTGTGGGGAACCTTGGGCGACTCTCTAGGGTTATTCTTCCTAGGAACCATCACCCACCCGGCCTGACCTCTCAGCTGCTCGGGAACTGCCAGAGGACAGCTAACAGGAGCTAGGCTAGGTGGCTCCGTCTACTTTTCCATGGTTAAATGCTACAAATTTACCATCCAGCTTGGTCTCCCACCCTGAAAAGGCTCATTGGAAGGTGTGATTAAATGTGGCCTTTCTGGTGGATGGGCAAAGTGGTCTTGATTTTTCTGGCAGTAGATGAAAGGGCAGCATGATAAATTAGAAAATTAGAGAGTTATGTCTTAGGCAGTCACCTCTTTAGAGTGAAGTGCTCTTTTCCACATCTTCTCTGTCCAAAATATATACATCAGTGTCCTCAAACGTGTTCTTGAAGATCCAGAGGTATTGCTCTTTCTGTGCTGCGTAACTCTCTTGTCTAGATGCTGTTTAGTTTCCCCAGTGTACAGCTCTAAGCTTCTCTTATGTTTTGGTGTCTGGTCTTTCAGGTGGACGAGTCTCTGTCTCGATGTGTTTGTGGATTTGAAGTGGATGGAGGCATGCAGTTTTTTCCACTGTTTTCCACCAGCCATGTAAGGAATAATTAGGTCCTTCTATTGGCCCCAAGTCTTCCCTTGTCCTTTTGCTCAGGACACTGCCTTGTTAAAAGTCGATATCCGGCCTTGACAGTTGTCCTTACACTTTCTTATTCTTGGTTCCAGTGGAGGTGGGGATGTTTTTCAATCTATGGTTTAGAGTCTTGATAACTCCTAGTTTGTGTTGTAGTGGGTGATGGGAGTTAAACAACAACACACTTTTGCCAATTTATACATGGAAGAAGTGGAGAAGAAAGCGTTCAATTCCTTCCCAGGGACAACCCCCCTTACCCAACCCACTGATTCAGGTATTAGGATGACTACTGGGTCAAGATCAAAATCCAGGAGGTACTGTCCTTCACAGACCACATAAATGCAGTGGACATGGCACATCAGGTTCACCAAAAGTGTGACACCAAAGAGAACTCATGGGACTAGAAATAAACGTTTACAGGAAACCCACCCACACTGACCAGTAACTGTTATTTTACTCCACTGTTAACTGTTGTAAACACCCACTACATTAGCATTAATTTGGAGCCATTGATGTGTCCATATACTATACATATGTCCAACACTGATTCTACTTGTAGTTTGTTTTCTAGCTCCCACCAACTGCTGAGAAAAAATGTCTGGCTCATAAAAGTAACCTTGTCTGTCAGCTGTTGAGTTTAGGACAGGCACTTTACAGTGTATAAAGCTTTTTGATAAAAACATCCTAACTCATCGAAAATTAAATGAACGGCAGAAATATTTTGTTGATGGATTCTGTGAAGGACACTTTTCTCCTACTAGATGCAGTACTGTACGTTTTAATATTGCCATATTACTCTAGCAGCCACCTACAAAGTTAATTGCTGCTGATTCACTATTTTAAAACCACAAAATAACCTGTGGTGTTACTGTCACACGACGTTTAATCCTGTAATATTTTCGGAAGACTGCAAAAACACGTTTGGCAATTTCATGCCTGCTGTACTTTATTCCAAGCAACAATTAATTAGAAATCAACTGAGTGTGAACAATATCAACAACAAGTTTGATACTTGCTTGCAAATTACACTTACACCTAACAGTTCATGTAACAAAAATATTTATTTCTTGAATCCAGGATCATTTTTGAAACAATTCCTTCATTCCAGTAAATGATCAGGATTAATATGTGAACCCTATGTCAGACGTTTAGCAACCTGAAAATAATATATGTACCTTCTGACAGTGTTTTATTGAGAGGCTATTGTACAGTAAGACTGAAAGTGTGGAATAGACGGTTACTTGGTACTGTTAGTGTGTTGAGTGATGAGCTCTATTAGTTATCCAATTACAGGAACATCTGAATGAACAGCATAAAGATATAAAAAGCTATTCATCATTTAGAGCTACAACAACTCTGCATAAGTAGTAATGGAAATAACCATTCATCTTGAAACTCTCTTAGGAATGGTAATGTGTGTCCAGGCCAGTTCATCCTGTTGTCACCTCTTTGTCTAATTTAATAGTTGTTTTAATGAAGACTGTGGTTAAATGATTGATTTAAGTGGTAAATTCTATTATTAAAATGTAATGAAACACTTATTTTTTATAAATGATCAGCATTTATTAACATTAATCTCTTATGCCCATCTTTCAATAACTCTTCAGTTTCTGTGAAACCCATTTATCCCATTGATTGTTCATCGGTCATTAAATTACACTGTCTTCCAGGTTTTTTTTTTGTTTGTTTGTTTGGTTGTTATATTCTCTGGAGATTTTGTTCTTACCTTAACGTAAAATGGTGACTCACCACAAAATGCTTTACATCTGCAGTCTGATTCAGTTCCACTGCTGACTACCTTTCTGTTTGTTTGTTTGTGTGTGTATGTGTGTGTGGTTGTGGGCGTGGATGTGTGTCTGTGTGTGCACATGAGACCAGACCAGAATGTAAGTTGCTGAAAGAGGGATAACGGGATGAAGATGGAGATTTACTCTAAAGTACACTATTAGCCCCAGAGACGCATTTATGCCTTGTGTTAAATGCACAGCTCCAGCATGAGTCAGCCATCATAAAGAATTCATAATTTGATTTGTCCAAGATTTCAAATCCAAATGGCTTATTGAAAATTGTTGCATCATACTGGGGCTGTCAGGTTTTATTCAAAATTCAAACAACCATTTGATCAGTAATGTGCCACATTTTTCAGTGTATAAGGCCAACAGCCTGTGCCATTATTACAAAGGTAAGTAAATTATTAAATTATTATTGTTGTCTTTGCTAACGGAAGATGGACAGCACTACTGAGCTCTGCTGAGCAGGCAATCATGACACCAAACTCAAAAAGGAATGAATGGAAAAATAATAGGTTATGGTCAGGCTGTTTGTTGACTTTATACAATGCAACTGTGTTAGCTTGTCACTCAGTGAGGCACTTGAGACACAGTAAATGAACAGAGCAGTGTTACATTAATTATACAAGGCTGGCATAGATCGAACTATGTGGAAAGCATTCTAATTAGTTCGAAAATAATCATGTCTTAGTTTGAATGCACATGGGCTTCATTTTTCAACTTTCTTGCAGAATACAAAACCATTACATGTTCTACCTTACAATTAATTATATATTAAATGCATGTAATGTGTAATGTTATAGTAATTGTGACTTTAGGCAGATCTGGAGCATTGTATATTAGCCATATAGTGCAACTGCAGTATTGATTTCTACTAGTTTGCATGGTGTCTGACAGTTCATTAAATAAGTAGAATAAGCATTTTGTGTGTGTGTGTATACATGCATTTAAATTACAAGTTCCCCATTTCCCTGTGCATTGGTCCAATAATAATAATAATAATAATTGAGTGGCTGTTTGGCTCAACTCAGAGATGTAAAAAATATGGGGAGACAATGTGAATGGGAACACTCAAACATCTCAGTGTCATCATCTTCCACATGGCCATAAGTATAGCGCACATGAATCTGATGCCTACTACAGTCCTCCTTTAAATAGAGAAGTCATTTGAAATGCATCAAATGAAAAGTGGGGCCTCTTCGTTTCCTCTCCGTTCTGCTGAATGCAGACTGAGACAGTAAAATAAAGCACAAATGGATGTACCTCTACCTCTGTTTCAAATGTAATATATCTGCTTTTATTTACAGTATATAGCCATCTATGCTGTTTGAGGGAATGTAATGACTTTCCTGATTTCCTTTTAATCTTACTATAATCACATATTCCACATTACACATTAAGGGGGAAGGGCAAAAGAAAGACCTACTACTATTTGGCAACGAATCACCCTTAGTGCTCTGTGTGTAATATGTGCAACCTTCTGGATATTAACAGTGGCCTATTGGCTGCAAGTGACAGTAGAATGCTGTTTTTCAAGGCTGCTGGATCTGGAGATGCAGGGTGCTGTTTAATATGCATGGACTCACTAATTACAGCCCTCTTACTCTAATGATGTGGCCTTGAGACTGGGATGCAGAGGAATAGGCTCAAATATGCATGCCTGCACACACAGTCTCTTTTACACACACCAACGCATACAAGTCACTACAACACACAGCACCCAGACAGACTAAGTTTGAATGGATCTGAAGATCCCCCTGAGCAAATCAACATGTTACCGGTAATTTGAGATGGTGGCGCGTAGGTTGGCACAGCACATATGCCATAACAGATAAAATGTAACACAAGCTCATAAACTAAAACCAAATAAGAAACATTGAATGAAATTTACAGTCAAGTTTGTGTGTGCCTGCAGACATGCCAGAATACCTTATGTGAGATCCAAGCAGATACACAAATACACAAGAAGAATGAGATGAACATGCCCAGAGGACACTGCAATGTCAACTGGCAGATCAAATAGGCAATTTTTGGTTTTGGTACATGAGGTTCTCCTGCTGTTACTCTCCCAGAGCTGGCACATGGAAATCTACCTGAGAGGCTGCCTAGCACATTGTCACCCAGTATCAGTGAGTAATCTCAAGTAACCTCTTGCCTTCCTAATCAACCATCTATTACACTGTTGTCTGATGCTCTACAGGAAAACACTGCCACAGCACATCCACAAAACCTATACAGCTCCATTTGCACTTTTGCTTTCCTTGTTGTCTCTCATACATGAACAGGCACACAACATTAAACACACCCTCCCTTTCTCTAGCATTCTCCTAAAGGCACAGTGGAAGCATTATGTGTTAGAGACATTGAAGACGTGGAAGTAAAATATCCTGTTAGAATCAGGGTAGAAACAAGACACTGCGGCTACACTCTTTGATAAATGCCCAGTACAAGATTGGAAATAACATTTTTCAGCAAAAAACTAATAATAAAAAAAAAATACGGTAACATAGTAGTTTTACAATTTAAATGAAATAAATGCATTTAGTGTAAAACTGGTTTAAGATTGTAATATAATTATCAGGTAATTTGCCCAAATTACTATTGTAACGTACCGGTACTTACAACTATATTATAATTTGTGCACTGTATTTGTTTAGTGTAAATTGCTGTGTATCCTTAAAGTAACTGCTGAGATTAGTGTGTAAGAAAATTAGTAGCTTGTGAGAAATGTGATTATATTGTGATGTATGTTTATGCTAATAAAATGCTGTGCATCATGTCATAGGCCTTCAGTTTTTTTTTTATTTCACAGTATTAAATATGTTTGTACCTACAATATACTTTGTAATATAAACCCAAAAGAATTAACTTTCTTCTTCCATAAGCTCACTTATGTTAGTAATTATTAACTATTATTAACTCTTACTTATTGGGTAAATGCTAGTAAAAGTGATTGTTTTCTCATTTAGGATTTATGGCAGCGTAAATTAGTGGAAATGATGTTATAATGTACACACATTTCTAGGTAATTACATTAAAATGTTAAACATTTTTCATACTAAATGTTAAGGTTACATTTTAGGCAAATTACGTGATAACTGTATTAAAATTTCAAACTAGTTTTACACTAAATGCAGTTATTTCATTTATATTTGTGAAACAATTACTACATAATTATTTAATAATTAGTAAACTGTAATTTTCTATGTTACCACAAATACCACCCATATCTTGTCATGTTCTGTTTGTAAAATGTGAATTAATTCACAAGACAGAAACATTTTCTACATTTAATATGCATCGTTTGCTTTAACCATGAATTGAGCTGATTTGGTTAAAGACACAACAAGAGCTTTGATTCATTTATTTTTCGTTGGGGTTTTATAAAGATGCACCCTTGAGAAAGCTTGGGCTGAAACTGAAAGCAGGCCAACCAAATTGCTCCTCAGCCCTCAGCAGGGTTTCTGGTGCTACATGGCAGAAATTCCACAGCTCCATGCTGCACCGTGGCCAGCAGAGGATGAGATTACAGCATTGTGTATGCTTTCTGGAGCCGTACCTTCACCCTGCTCTGCGGGTGGTTTTCACACCCACGAAATGGATCAATTATCCCTTCACAGACACCCATCCACACCACTCTCACACAATTAACTCAGCCTGACACATGACAAGAGGACTGGATGATTTGGGAACAGCTTCCTCAGTTATAAAATCGATCTAAATGTATGTCCTCTCCACCTTTTCCAAAAAATAACAAATCTTTTATCTGTTTTACTCCAGTTATCCCCCAGTTACATCAAGGCACATGTTTGCCACATACCCCTGTAGGTGTAGCACATGTAGGCATGTAACCACCAAACTGGAACATAACGTCTGACATAACTTGTCCTGGTTAAACTAAATCACATTGTGCTCACATTATTTTTTTCTGTCACCTAGCTGAGAAAACAGCGGGGAATTGCTTTCTTCTGTCACTTATGTGTGCATGTTTTGTATTCTTTTGGCTTTTTCATCTCTCTATTGAGAAATGCAGGATATGGAAAATCCTATTTGTGTTTCATAAGCTAGCTAAGAAGTGCACAGCCCTAAAATGTAGGCTACAGTATTTGCAAATTAAAACATAATGCCTGTTGTTTTTTACATGTTAAATACAAAATTTTAAATATTGTCTGAGAAACCATTAAAAATAAAGAGCAATTGAACTTGCAATAACAATGATAAGGACGTCCACAATCTTATTCGCAGACACACACACCTCTTTTGAATTGTACCTTTCAGACTTTGCCTCATTTTCCAGGCATCTATTGTGCAGCGCACTGTGAACTTGTGTGTGCTTGCATGGGCATGTGTGTTTGTTACTGTGTGAACATAAAGGCGCTGGAAGAGAGAGACTTGCTAAAGGACAACGCTGGCTCAGCTCTGTGTAACTTCAACAACCTCAACCAGGTAACCTCATCCCACTTTTGGGTGATCGTCATACCACACAGAAAGGAATATTCATATCTAATATAGTTATATTCGTTACATTCAATATGATTATTAAATGAATTCATAAATGGCATAGTGCAAACTGTGGCAATTAGTTTGGGACAAACTTTTCAGAACAACTCACATTTCCATTAGCATATGTTCAGCCAGACATTTTATTTCTTCCCTAGATTTTTTTAGTGCTCCAGCAGATGTTCCAGTGGCTATCATCAAAGAGATTTATGCAAGCTGATTATAGCCAAAGAGTCTCCTGAAGTGAATAAACATATTCAAGCCGGAAATGGACCCTGGCTCCTTCTGTAGCTGAATAAGGTCTCCTTTGGTGTGTAGTTTAACTTGCATGTGGAAACAGACTTGGTAGGTTCTGACATGTCCGAAATTACGTGTGTTGTGCATTAAAAACAATTTGTAAAATCTTAAAATCAATCAGAGAACATAATAAGTGTAAGAAAATTAGCTGAATGTCATGTCCTGTGTTCCATTATTGGGCGCTTATTCTGTTTTTCTGTTTCTCTTCTCTTAACAGTCTCATGGCAGCAGCTCCAGAAATGTGTCATCACATCATCTTCTGGTATCACAAGTTGTACTACATTGAGCACAACAGTTAAGATGTTTTGATTATGATCACGCTAATTTCAATAAATTCATTCATTTATCAGGAGCAAAGGTCAGAAAAAAAGTGATCTCCCAAACCAACATCCATGCATTTGTTAATTTACTCTTCCCGTCATCATTTTTTTCATGCTGTTGATTTCTGTTTTACTCACTATGTTGTCCTGTGTTGTGTTTCTTCTCGGGTACTGTACGTTCTGTAAGTTACAGAACTGTTTTTGTTCCTCGTCTTTGATTTGATCTATTTATTGTTATCAAAACCTTGACTCACTTCACACTCCTCTCTTTGTGCTTTGCATTTCGGTCGAGCCACTTTACTCCATGACACTTCCACCTCTGAAATAGCCTTCTCAGGCACTCTGAACTCACTGTGTACAATTCCCAGAGAGCACCACCAATTAAGATGTTATAAAACTAGATGCAAGCCTCTCCAGGGGACAACCGTGATGCTCACGACTGTCTTTCCTTTGTCTTCTATAAAGTAACAGCTAAAATCAGTTTAAGAGAAATTAACCCTGGACATTTTCAATACAAACACTAAGAAAACTTAAGAAGGGTTCGATACTCAATAGTAATCAGAGAGAAGCATATCAGAACTGAGACGCTGCTGTCCATCCTTTTACACACACCCAGATGCACTCCTTTACTTCTCTCAGTGTGCTGTTGCCGGCTTGCTTTGACTGCAAGATGATTTTCTGCTCAAGTTTCAGAAATGACTTTTTTACCAAGATAGGATCTGAGGAAGCCCACAGATTTCATCTTTATTGATAAGCATGTCCTTAAAGGCGCAAAGCGCACCTTGAACTGCCTTTGTTTTTGTGAAACCCTCCCTGACTGTCTCATCTATCCATCTGTAAACAACATCTGCTACTCAACAGTCCATTGTTGCAGTTGTCTGATTCTCCTCCTCTGTGTGATGCTCCGTTTTCAGGACTGCACATGAGAACCTGGCATTGTCCTGCTGAAACATCCACTAAGAGGTTTCAAAGGTACCTCACACATATGCTTAGGTCACCTGTGATGTGGCCACAACAGGGCATTCAATGTAGGCAACCAGCTTATAAGTTTGTTGTCAGAATTCAGTAAGATACCAATCTGCATGTAACTACGGACATTTATAGCTTTCACATCCTTCTTCATCAGCCGACTCCAAGTTGGTGTACTTGCCTGACAGCTTGTACAAGTTCTTTTTGTTCCTTATGTGCTGTTGACTTTAGCTGCAGTCACATCGTCTCACCTCAGCTTTGTGGATCTGGCATCACTAGATCTGCTCCTTTTGAGTAAACCACGGCAGATTTTTCAGACAAGTCCAAAAGACATCAAAATAACTTGAATAAATAACTGACTAAAGCATAGACAGGTAGATATTGGTGTACCTGCTGCTAGTGCTAGAGTTTGAACAGCCAGGCCTAGAGTGGAAACTAACAATGCCATGTGCTAGTTCCCATTCTGTTTCCAATCACTGAAGGAATTAAGCAATAAACAGGTTGTTTGTCTAAACATTTAATTAGAAATGTGTGCCCCAGAGTAATTACACAATGCCAATAACCCCCATATTCCTATGATCTGTCCATCGCTATTCAACATTCAACGACACCAATTTATTACAGGCAGCACTACAGGGAACGCCAAGGCTGCTGCTGCTGCTGTCTCCCGGGTTCAGAGCTGTTAATTTAAAGGACAGAGAAACAGCAATAGTCAACCCTATCAGCAATTAACTAATAACCTTTACAATAATATAGAGCCAACTCTTAAATCAAACCTGAATAGTAAATAGCTTACACCCTATTGCTCCCACGAGTGTTAAATTTACCATTACTTGCTGCACTGGGGCATTGGGTTAATGAATTCTTCTTTGAACAGCTAAACCAGAAGAAGTGGTACAGTGATATGATAATCAGGATAGTGAGTGAGGACATGGAGAAGAGATACTTTTTAATTTCTATAGAGCTGAAGGCTTGCTAAACATTCAGTGAAGTAATGGTGTCTCTGTAAAGAGCTTTATCTATTGTCATTTTGGTTAGATCAGTATCAGTAGACGGATCGCACATCTCCTCATGCGTGAACTGTTCAACCAGTTTCACGGACTTCAGTGATTGTATTAAACTGCTTTGGGTTATATTTATAATGTTAGTTTATCATAGAGGCTTGTTTCCTTTTTTCAGAAAGGATAATCATCTTATTATAAAGCAGCAAATTACAAATGTTTTTCACTTAACTGCTCAGATGATGATTAGTTGCCGGATTTGTGGGTTTAGCGGCAGAAACATTTTGTTCTAACGTCACTGTAGTCACTACATTTCTTATCTCTAATTGACACAGCTCTATTTGCCTCTGGTCCAACGGGGTTCAGCTGCTTTCATGATGTCCTTTTGTCAAATAATCAAAAGATGGATTAAAATACCAGAAGTATGTGTCTTGCAGCACAGTTAAAGTCATTCATTTTCCAGATGGCGGTTAAGGGTTTCGGTCCTCATTGATTGTTTGCCCATTGCAATTTGTTGATGACTTCAATGGGTTTGAAGCTTTTGTGAGATGACACCTCAACATGGTGAGTGCACATTTTAGCTTCCACCAGTCCTCACACGAAAAAGCAAAATCTCTATATTTTTCCACATCAGAACAGTGCAAAACCTCAGCAACATGATGGCAGTGTATTACTTTTTTATATGAAATACAAAAGCAAAAGCAAGTTTAAGCAATGGATTTAAACGCCTACATTTACCTGTTCTAAGCTACACATTAGCAGGTCCACGTAACTCGCTCAAATACAGTAACAAACTAAAGCCCCTGTTGGTGCTAAAATAAAAGTGTTTATTATGATGTTGTAAAACATTCAGGTGGTATTTTGTTTCAAACATATAACAGAATAAGCTATTTACTTACACACAGTATTAAGGCTAACGTAGCATTACACCTAAAATAACATTACATTCATTTGTTAGGTTAGATAATATGATATACAAGAAGATATAGCTTTTGCTTTAGCCTCGTTAGTATCGTTCTTGGTCACATTCAAGACATTGAAATCACTTCAGTTTTTTATCCAACTTACTGAGCTAATTAGCTATTTAGTTTCAATAACTTCTTATAATTTAGTCAACTCGCACTGAGAAGTCTTCTTTTGTCTGTCTCTGTGTACAATCAACATCTTATTGTTTCAATGATTACTAAAAAGATTCAAGGGGTAAATCTGACACAAAGAAACTACTTTCAGATTTTTTTTCTATATTTACATCAAGCCTATTTTATTTTATTTTTAATTTTATTTTTGGACATATATGTGCATTTCTGTTTACCCGGACGTGTGTCGATGACTGACACTGGGAAGCGGCTCCTTCCTGTGGTCTGCTGCTGACTAAGCCTCTGTTAATTTCACTAACCACCTTGGCCATCTTCTCTATCGTCATCATTAATCATCTCTCTGCTCTCCTTCCTTTTCCTCCTCTCCTCTCCATTCTACTCTCTTCCCTTCCCCCATGCTCTCTCTTTTATTTTCCTCTCCTACCGTGTCTTTTCTGCACTCTTCTGCAGCCTAGTGCTCCAGCATTTGTGTAAGAGCTGCAGTAATGAGATAACACAGGCCTAATGGCATGAATGCAGTAAAGCTGACAAAGAACCTAGTACATACAAATTATACAGATAATGCGCTGCTACACTGTTGTGGAACATTGTTAACTAGAAAGTGCTATAAACTATCTGCACGGAGCATTTAATTTTTTTTTTTATTATATTTTTATGATGCAATTATTTAAAAAGACTGTGTACTGAAATACTGACCAAGATGCATACTATGTTGGTATACAGTAAAGCTTCCATCCTTTTTATTAATGGTCTTGAGGCAAGATCAGTTCTCAGGCTGGTAAGTAGGCCAGTAAACTTAAAGCACTACCTATTACGACAGTATAATGTACATTTGATGATTTTTAAAATGTAGTCATTGGTATTTATTCTGAATATAAAGTAGTGTTACAGTAAAGAAAAAGGAGAGATCACGGAAATATAATTCTTACTAGTATCAGATGGACTGTACACGTTACACAGATTAGGGCAATATGGCAAGATCCTCCTTTTGATATGAATTATTAAACTGCCATATTGTAGAATTCGGGTCTATGATTAACTCATGACACTATAAGTGAACATATCATCTTTTTTAAAATTAAAATACTGAGTGAAAAGTGCCATACTGTGCAGTCATATTACATGTATTCATTAATATTACATATGTATTCATACTCCATGGTGTCCATGGTGTAGGTACTATTGTATTACAGTTGTCCATGCAATCTTCCCAGAAAGTATATTCAACCAGGGCTTTGTTACCTATACCTAATAGAAATACTATAGAAATATTGTCTTTGGAGTTCAGTAGTGTGTGTATCCACAAACCAACTACTTCCCTTAATTTGTGGGTAGAAGGTAAAAACAAAGAAATGCAGCACATTCTTTCATGCAACTGAATAAAATCAAGGCAGATTTGCCTCAAATTAATTATTCAGATGTCATTTTAGAAAATTTGGGGTTGAGGTGAGGGAGCATGAGGTGTCAAAGAAACTGAATTAATTGAATTTAGATTGCACCTTTCACTGTTCAGTTACAACATTAAATCCATATGGTGGTTTTAATGTTGTGGAGTGACCTCCTGTCCACCACAACAGTAAGTCGATTTAATGTTTAATGTGGCAATCAGTCTATTTACCAGCACAGCTGCTAAATTACTTAGCTTAACAACCACGCGTATCTGGATGTAGAATTTTTGTATTGACACTTCTGAGCTGCACAAATCTATCACTGATCAATTGTTTTACGTAGTATGTATATTTTTGTACTTGCACTACACACAAACATAAACTCAAAGTAACAGTGTCCACAATAATGATAACTAAATGTTTTGTTTAGTTTTCTTTACTCAGTAGCCCTCTACTCTATAGGTCAGAATATTCATCCCTACAAAATCAAAGTTCTGGGGTTAAACTTCAAAGTTTGTAGAAAACTTCCCTCTTTCACTTAGACAAAATAATTTCTTCCATTATAAACATTAAATGCTGCCCTGTGCCCCAGAAAACTGCATTTGTCACACATCGAATGCTCGACTCGACATATGAGTGAGTAGGTTACGACTTTGCATCACAGAACTTCTACCACAGCAGTGCTGGAAGAAAGATGAGAACGCTTTTGTTGGAAAGTTATGTGACATAACTAAAAAATGACATAATATAGTTTATATGTTGCAGTGGTGAATAAAATAAACCACACCTAATAATGTCTGATTCCAATATAATCCTCCATACTTCCCCAGAGTGAACATATACCTCTCTGTGACATTTTCAAAAGCAACATTATTGACTGCAGATCAAATAAATGAAATGTACTGTGGCTAAACACTGACAATGTGGAAATGAAGCAGGAATGGTTAAAGGGTGACAGGATCTCAGCAGCTCAGCTTGGTCTTCAAACACTAGGGCCAAAATGAAAGGTCATCTCTCCCTACTACAGAGCCCACCTGACATTTCAGCAAAAATGATCTCTCTCCCTGTCACTGTACAGTGGGATCCTTGAACACTTCCACTTCCACCACAGTTGGAGATAGAGGAGTGTGAATACAAAAAAAAAGTCATACTGTATACTAAAAGAGGCTAATTTATAAAGAAATGTGCAGTATTATTTAAACACTACAAATGTTTGGTGTAAAATGTAAGGACTTGAACAGTCACAAAAACATACTTTATGATTTATCCGTAGCATGCAGTGTAATAACAATAAACCTTTTTTTCAAATATAGAATTACTTTTGTGCAAAATGCTTAATGTAAGTCTGTTTTAATTGTATAAACTAGTTATTATTTTAAAATCCGTCTGATTTGAACCATAGTTTCTTATTATAAATGACCACGGGTCTGTGTCAGTCTGTGATTTGGTGTCAGAATGACATTCATGACTCTGGGTGTTACAGCCCACAGAGTGTCACTCCACAGTGTCCATGGTGCACCCACTAAGTGGCTAATGAGGTCAAATGGTGTATTACATCCCAGTTTAACCCAGAGGCTTGGGGCTGCATAAACAGAACAGATTGCATAGGGTATGTAAGCCCAAATCCAGGACACCTGTGATGCACCAAGGCTCTGCTTCTTTCATGCCTGAAGACAGAGGGAGAAGCATGCAGAGGAAACACTAGAACAAAAGATTTGCAGAAAAGTGCAAGAAATATGTCCTCCCATACAGCACCTCTCAACATTACAACTAGAGCAGAAATCTGCAGACTAGACTTGCAGTCTGTCAGACGTTTAGGTTCATAGACAGTGCAGCTGCCCCTCTTGGGCTAAGATTAATTGCTGGATGGATAAAGCCACAGTGATTGACAGATGAGTTGCAGCACTGAAGAGACATGAGAGAGATGAATGTGGAGCAGTTCAAAGTGAAATTAGCATTGAGTGCTTTGGATTCCTCAAAAGAAATTTAGCTGGAACTGAACATTTGGAGTTTATTGTAAAAAATATGATTTTCGATCAGTCATGAACCAACATGCACCGCCTTCTATATGTCGCATGTGTTTAGGGCTTTGTTTTCTAGTCATTCATGTGTCGGATAACTATGAAACTGAAAATAACAACACAGAGACATTTATTCCCTAGTGACTATTCTATTGACAGCGATGCTACCGGTCTAACCTAAACGCTGAAGACATAAACTGAAGGTCGTGTAGCATGTTCATTTACATCTGGCCTCCATGTAGTCTACAATGAAAAGCTGAAAAAATGATTGTGATAAGATCATTATAAGATAATCAACTATTTACTCTAAGTCAATTCTTTAACAATAAGTGCCAAACATTTGCTTGGTGCAATATGCACCAGCTGTGATAGTAAATGGAATATATTTAACTTTTCAACTGCTGATGAGATACTAAGCAGAAATGTAATGACTTTAGCTCAGGGAAAATGTGATGGGGGATTTTTCTTTATTTGCCAAATGTTATGTTGATTAGCCGAGAAAATAACTGGCAGAATAAACAATTATCAAAATAGGACTACTATGATTCAGCTATATTCTGTTTTATTTTCCACATAATAGTTGGCAAATATCAAATACATTATTTTTTTTATATGTCTGATTTTTTTTAAATTTCTGACTTTTAGAGAGAGTGAAAGAGAGCACAGGGCTTAAAATTGCAAACTAACAAAGGCACCTCAACAAAAATGAAGCCAAAGGTAGATTATGTGCTATCATCTGATGGAATTATTTTCCCACTGGCTCCAGGTGCAGAGCCGGGATAAAGGCAGTCTATCACCAGAGACCCAGACAGCTAATGTAGCATAAAGTGCTGTTCAAAATTTGCCCATGGTCAGAGCAACACTTTCTTTTAACTGGGTCCTGCTTAATGAACTACAAGCTACCTTGAATGACAAATAAATGGTGAGCTTTTGGCCAACAAACTTCTCAATGCATCACTAATAAGGTTAATTTGAGTCCCAGTGGGCAGGTGGCATTAGCCTAAGTGTTTATCCGCTTTTATGCTGTCACCTGTTAGACTGACAAAAAGAAACAGAGCTGGCAGCGTCATTAGAGCAACAGCAAGTAGAAGGTGAGTGTCCAATCTGCTCATTAGGTCTGATCCGAATGTACAGACCGCAGCCATGAATGACTTTGTTTTGTATATGCCGGAGGTATAAGACGGCACATTTTGGGCATGTCTACTTGAGAAACTACATGTTTAATGAATGAAGTGAGCTGTTCCTCCTGTGTATACTGTATGTATGGATCCAGTTCTATAGAATATTTTCCTTTTCCCCAATCTGATTATACTTACAAATGTACACGACGCCAACGCAGCACAATAGTTATCTCGGGCCAGATGACAGACTTCCTTAATTAAAAATGTCAGACTTTGAGACTGCTGAATTGCTTCTCTGAGATGCTCCCACTGCCTCAGTGCTATTCAGTCAAACAGACGCTTTAAACATGCCAAGCTAAACTGGAGGCTGTTGTTAAATTCACCAGGGCTACTGTTGCATACAGTGGGACAGATAAGCCTCATTTGAATAATTCCCATATAACTCTGCTGCTTCATCTCAGCGTTTACCCATCAGAAACGTGTGGTGTGTTTATAAAGTTGACAGATGACGCAGCACCTGTTAATCAATAACAAGCTTTGGGCACTGCATTGTGTTGTGTATTGACATCCCCTCAGACTGGAAGATCTCTAATAGGCTTTGCCTTTGCAGAGAAATTGGCATTTGAAATTCTTTTCAGCCATGTTTTTATTCTGTTTGCGAAGTCTTGGAGAAAGCAAAATGTGCGATGCTACTCTGTGGGTTTTAAAGCTCTGTGGGAGTTGACTGTGCAGTAGCAAGAAAGCAACTGGCTAAGCTTCAGTTATTGTGTTGGGGGGGGGGTAGGGTCTAAATCCCAAGTCCATTAAATCACTCTATATAACAGATTAGCAGGAGCCTATTAGTTGAAAAGAGTTCTGAGATTTCCCACTCCCACATGCATTCTCAAAACCAGCATGGCACCTGCAAAGTCTGCATTACCTGCTCCACGCCAAAACACTTTTAAAGTCGTCAGCAACGGACCACTCTGTGGGACAGGATGTAATTAAGAAGGCGTTGGAGACAACAATATGCCTTTATCTTAGAAATCTCCAGAGGGTTTGTACACTAGAAAAGTACACAGTGGGAACGGGAAGGACAAAAGAGACATAACAGACATAGTCATTGCGTTCAAGTCTGTCATGGGCACAACAGAGCTAAAAAGAGTTTACATAAGCACCCATTAACAGTCTATTTCAAGCTGATTCAAACTGTCCAGCGAATGTTAACCAGCAACATTAACATACGCACAGAGGGACCGAGTCCAAGATTGCCTCTGCAGCAGGGGCACCTGAAGATGGATATTGTCTGCTTGGTGCCAAGACTATTTTGAGAAACTGAGCCACTGACTTGTCCCTGGGGTATTGGCATACACCTCATGAAAGTATTAGGTCTTTGTCACTTATCTAAGACAAAGAAGAGGCAAGTGCAGCTTATGTGTCGACTTCACTTTACCTCTACATTCCTGGTAGCAATTGAAAAAAAATGAGCAATAGAGAGAAAACCTGAAGATGCCATCCATGATAACCCTGAAGTCAGTGACATGTGGAGCTGCACCAACCACTCCAGTGGTTCTTCTTATTGGGCAGAGGGAAGAGTTTGACCTGGTTTTAGTCATAAACACAGATGCTGTGGATGACGCATAGCTTTATAGTTCTGCATTATTTCATTCAGCAGGTTGATGGTGCTGATAGGACCTAGTCTTTGACACATATTGTCTTGTTTCCCATCTCATTGCCTTTTCCGCTCCCCTTTCCATCTTCTTTGCGCGGCGGATCCAGGAGGTGAAATGTAATGAGCGCTAATTGTTCAAACCAGGCGCTCACACAAATGCATACAGGCTTTTCCCACACCACTTTTCCCAGTGTGCCTTCATGTGCGTGGATGAAGTCGAATCCTGGAGAGAAGTTTTCCGTACGTGCGTCAAAAGTGCGTGAGGATTGTGGCGCATTGGACGGCTCGAGTCGGTGTTGAATGAACGGAAGGAGGAGGGACATAATACGTTAACTCCTGCTGGCTGCGGGGACTCTCCAGCTGACTCTCCAACACAGAGGGAGGCACACAGAAGAGCACTGACGGCCGTTTGGGAAACACAGAAGCGACAGAAGAAAACCCACTTCGTTTGTTTGGCCACCCGGTGTCTCCAGGAGATTTTTACGCACCGCGGAGAGCAAAGCAAACGCTGCAGAGATGAGTGTTGCGCGGTTGCACATGCTCCTGAAGGATTCCCTCTCCTGATACAGGGACCCGAGAGGACAAAACAACGCTGTCCACGATGTTTTGCAGAAGAAGATCGCAAAGGTGGAGCGAGTAGAGAAGGGCTGATGACGGGACTATTAATCCTTTCAGTGCATCCAAAGCACCAAAGGGCATTAGAAACGTTTGGATGGAAATCGGGCGAGTGTTTAGAACTGTTTTTGGTTTTATATGAAACTGGCGATTAGTTTTCATTACTGACACATTCGCAAGGATCTTGTTTTTTTGTTTTGTTTTTTTAACTTAGGATTTTATTAAGGAGTAGAATTGCTTTTGTTCACCAAACATTGACTGGTATGAGTGGTTTTCCACGTGAATTTTTCAGAAACTCTCATCTCAGTCTTTTTTTTTTTCTCTCTTCAAGTATTTCTAAATCTAAATGGAATTAGTTGAGTCTGAAGTCGTTTGTGAAAGGAACAGACATGGTTCATGGGCACAGCTTCCCTCACGGTAAGACATCCGTAATGCATGTAACACATAACATTAACGGCGATGAAGTGGATGAGTCGTGTAATCAGCGTTAAAACGCTGCAGTATCAGAGCAACAGTTTACAGTGAACATAGAAACACAGCATCCTAAACTCACCGACGAAGGTCGCACTGGAAGTTCTTGTAGTATTGGTTTTCCTTTTTCAAATACATTTTAATGGTATGAATTGTTATTAAGAAAAATAGAATGTGGCACAATTAAATTAGGTTCTTCGAGAAATCCATCATTTTTTTTAAAATGATGGATTTTATTAATTGAAGTCAATCAAATTAAGTGTTTGCACGAAGTTACAGGCCTGGATGTTATGTGCATGTTTTCAGTTATTTATTTATTTTAATATCACTTTAAATTAATGTCTTCCTAATTGATAATTTACCAAACAGTCTGTTACAGTTTCAAGTTTTGCACTCAGGGCAGGTTTAGCATACAGCTGATGTGCAGTACCTGAAATCCAAAACCTGAAATCTCTTCCTCAACCTTCTCTCAGCTGATACTGATCCTGTGCACAAAACAGTGGATTTGTTTGATGGGAATTCAATTAAATGCACTTATTTATCTTTCGGTTCTTACAGTTGTTGCAAGTCTTCTCATACTTGGCTTGTCTGGGGCAACAAAAAAGGACACAGCAGGTAATTCCCATCACCACACACCTTTCCGCTCAGATATCATCTCTGTTGCTAACTTTGATCTCCGACATTTCTTCTCTTTTTTTGCTTTATATGATTCAGTGAAAAACAATTCTGGAGTGAAGCCTGCAGGTCAGTGTGGAACGTGGGTGAAAGAACCCGAAGGAGGACTCTTCACTTCTCCCAATTACCCAAACAAATACCCTCCAGACACAGAGTGTGTTTACATCCTTGAAGGTAAATATTCTCTTGAAGCACAGCAGCATTTAAAAAAAAAAAAAAAAAAAAAGCAAGGCGATCTATTTATTTATTCTCAGCAGAAGCATTCCTGGGGTTATCCTGAGGAGAAAAATCCCGCTATCTGCTCGGAGAATGATTAGATACATTGCAAGTGGCTGCTTCAGGCTATTATTTTTCACATTAGCAGATGATATTTGATTAATCAGTATAGATAAACAGGTTAAGATATTACCAAAGTGAACATGGACAGCTCTGGTGTTTTAGAGATAAATTGACTTACAGTCAGGCCTGGAGGCATTTATTGAACATGTGGGTGTGCTGATAATGGAACAGGTTGAATGTTTGTCAATGAAAGCGTGACAAATATTTTACTCCCTGGTTTCTGCTAGGTGGTAATTATATTCATTGTGTCTTCCAGCCCCCCCAAGGCAGTGCATCGATCTACACTTTGAAGATAATTATTCAATCGAGTCCTCTTGGGAATGTAAATTTGACAACATTGAGGTTCGGGATGGACCATTCGGCTTCTCCCCAATGCTCGGAAAATACTGCGGTCAGCACAGCCCACCTGATATTAGGAGTAGCGGTCGATATCTGTGGATAAAATTTGTTACCGATGGTGAACTGGAAGCGGTGGGATTCTCAGCAAGTTACAACTTCACTGCAGGTACGTAGATCTTTTTTCTTTTCTGGCCTAACTGTTTCTGCCCATTCATTTCTTCCTTTTTAAGCTTTATAGCTGTAAGTGCAAGACTCCAAATGAATAACAAACATCATCCAGGGAACTCTGCCTTGTTGGAGCCTCTTGCAGGTTTATTGATTGCCTGCACACGCCCAGTATTTCCATTGGCTAGGCTGGGCATTGGGTTTTTCCTTTCCTCTGTGTTCGTAGTGATGTGGAACAGTGTCAGACTTTAATTCAGTTGAACAGGCCCACTCTTCAGTTTACAGGGCTGGAAGATGCTGAGGGCGCCTAACAAAATAATCTCTATTGTTGAACACAACTGTGGCAATTAGGGTTTTGTGTAAAACCTTGGTTTTCTTAATTTGCCTCACATTTGCATCAGATCCCATTACTGAAGCAGTGTAAGGATTGATGACAAGGAATCAGGGCATAGCCGTGATTTAATATTCCTTCACCTACACTTGACTGAGTTTAATAACACTGTCAACCTTTTAGTGTGTTTGAGACTTGAAAGGCACTGTGCCAGGAAACATGAATGGTATGCCAATTCGTCTCCATATCCACTGTGCCTCTAGGGGCGTTTCACCACTGGAGATTTGAGTGTGTCATTGTTTTTGTGATGATCACTTGTGCAGCACATCGACCTTTCATCCAAAAACATGCTACACCAGAGGCTACTGAAAAGAAAGCTATCGCGGTGAAGGGGGACCGTGGAGTTATCTCCGGTGGCGTTGTGTGTGTTCTTATCTAGAAATCTAAATGGTGATGCTGTTCATGGGAAATTACAGTGAAAAAATGGAGTATCATTTCTGAGTTTTAAAAACATAGTGACAGAAAACTGTTCTGGCTCATTCAGTGTTATGCAGCCAAATATGACATTCATAACATTCAGAAAGCTTCAGAAAAAACAGTGCCAGTTATTGTTACATATGTTTTTAATTCTTTGCTGTGGAGATTGCTGTCTGTAGAGGCAAGAACTTCTTATCATGAGGCTGTTTTTGCAACTGTAATTGCTACAGTACAATTCGGGCTTTAGCCTTTATAAATACACTGATATTGAAAAGATGTAATTAAGCTGAACTAAGCTAAGCATTTACCACACAAGAATACTGTATCAGTGGGTGGATGGCATTTTAGCTTATGTTAACTAAGCTGACATAATACTGTAGTAGTATTAGGAAGCAGTTATGAGAGTATTGATATCACTCACATGTCTGTATCCACAATGAGCTTATGTTAAAGACTGGCTCTGCAGAGCGCCCTCGTTACCAGATGGTTAGAGTGCACGCCATAAAACTGCATTGTCCCCGGTTCAGTTCTGGCTGGGGCCCTTTGTTGCATGTTAGACCCTCTCTCTATCTTCCCATGTTTACTGTCTGCCTGTATGCAAAAATATCCTAGATGTACTGTTGGGTTTGTTGCATTTGGTAGATATTGCATAGGTACTGTGGAGCCCTGCAATGTGACATATCCATTTACATTTTTCACTCAATTTGAAACGTTACCAATATAGATAATGCATCTGGACCTGAGGGACCTGTACTTTACATTACAAAATATGCTATATTTGATGGTTGACAGCAAATGGGCCGACATGACTGAGGGGAGAGAGCCAGTGGGTACATCATGCAACAAACGTTCCCAGCAAGGCTTGAACCAGGGATGTGGCAGTTATGTATGTATGCCCTGTAATCATTAGGCCACCAGGGCACGACTGAACATTTGCTTTTGACAGACTAACTGGCTAAGCTACCTAGTCGCTGGCTTTAGCTTCATATTTACCAAACAGCCGTATTGTCTTCTCATTTCTGAGCATGAAAGCAGATAAGTGTTATTTCTGAAACATCTTTTTTTCTAACAGAAAACTATTTTAGGTTGACATGCTTGAAAGGCTTCATAAGAAATGAGCTATTCGACAAAGTTTTCTTCCCTAGTAGATGTGAATTAAAAAGTACAGTGGAAACATTAACACTGTGACCACAAAAAAACTGAACTACGCAGGTAGGAAAAAAACATATTTTCTGTGATGTGCAACTCATGTATTGTTTCTTTTTCCTGCGTCTCATTGAAATTTTGCTGAGAGGAAAGGGGGAAAAAAGCTCTCCCTCTTGACAGGAAATATCTGTGGCATATGATTTACATAATTAAAGAAGATAAAAGTCCTGAATTCACTCAACTTGATACTCTGAAATCTGGCAGTGTGAATAGTGTCTCACATCTGCAGCTGCTCTGCTAACCATGCTAATTCACACAGCCTTCCTCTGATGAATGGGAGCGAGAGAAAAAAAGATGTAACAAAGGTGACATGAATCAGCTCCTCTTACTCTCTTTCCTCAGTCATTTTTGGAGCAGAGAGATAAAAACTCTCCTGCTTCTCCTTCACATTCTGCCAGAGTCCTTTCAGAGGACTCATGCTCTTGATGACTAATGCAGTTAGTACAGCGCCAGTGAATGGAGAAAGCGGCGGCGGGAATCTCACAATATTCAGTGTCATATTACAGGAGATGTTAAGATACTTCAGTAAAGTACTTCGACTCCACAGATGGGGCATCAGAAAAAGTGGGAAGTTGTTGGAGTAGCAGTCATTTGAGGTTCATTCAGAACAGTGACTTAGTTGATCGTGCCTGTCCCAATGATGTGATGTGCTTTTTTTTTTTTTTTTTGTCAAACATACTTATATACCTCGTACCCTGTTGGTTTCCCTACAGCATATACAGTCTATGATGTTTCATAGGGTTATGAAAGGTGTGGGGGGAGTGTGACAAAATGTATATTTGAAAATATTATGTGCAGATTACTTCTACTATTACACACTAACAATTTTCTATTGACTTACCCGACTACAAATATACACTTTACATGACGAAGCTGTGCAGCACCTGTACAGGGATCAGTACACAAAAGCTTACCAGGCTGTGGAGTCCATCTGGCAGGCCGTATGCGTGACTGAATGAGCATCCGTGTAGTCAGGAAATACCTCTGCCGAGCTAACACATGTGGGCTCCCAGATGAATCGCAGCCAATCGTCATACAGCCCCTGATATTGATCTTGACTCAATACTCCCACTAGTGTACACTCTAGTTAAACCAACAAGCTATGATGTGTTAAACAGTGAGGTTTCCACAGAGCGAGGCTGCTTGTTTACCCCTGTTTTCAGTCT
This sequence comes from Anabas testudineus, assembly GCF_900324465.2. Taxonomy (NCBI): domain Eukaryota; kingdom Metazoa; phylum Chordata; class Actinopteri; order Anabantiformes; family Anabantidae; genus Anabas; species Anabas testudineus. Next base: position 25,484,040 of record NC_046611.1, read on the forward strand.
TACTTTGTTTTACTAGAGTAATGGTGGGTAGTGTTTGTGACAGCTTCAAACTTAGCACACAAATATGGGAGTGATATCAGTCTTCACATCCAACTGTGCACAAGAAACCAAGTATTCCGAAAAAATGTCAATGATATGTCTGTAATAGCACTTTGAAGCAGCTTGCAGACCTACTGTAAGTCTATCCCAGAAGTCATCCCACTCTGCTGCTCAGTAATCAAGTCTAAAGCAGTAAATTAAGAGAGGGAAGCTTTGGACAGAGGAGCAGGCAGTAAATTACCTATGGGAAGAGTGTTTTTAGGAAAAGACGCGGTGCCTCAGGGCAGTAAGGCTTTTGAATTTAGAAACATTTTTCCCAAGATTATCTTTGTTTTTAGTATCTCATCCTTTCCTTCATATTTTATATTATTTTCATATTGAAACGTTTAGTTTTGAAATAAATTGCATCTTGTTCATGTGTGAGTGTCAGTGGAGAGATGTGAACGTTTTATTTTTCATAACAAATGTGAAGTTGCCTCCCCAAGAGTCGTATCGTCATGGGGGATTTGAGCAGCATTCTGCAATTTGTGTTGTCGTAGGGCGCCGTGACCTTAGAACCCTGTGGACGGGTGGATTAAGTGGTGTTTCAGCACCTTCAGCTAAAGTCAGAACAAATAAAAGCTGCCAGCTCTCCCTCTCTTGCGCCCTGTATGCTGATCTTTGGCTGTTTGCAGAGCCAAAACCTTGCTGAGGTAGATGCTGCTATATGGAGGACCAAATGATGATCAAAGGACTTTAAATATACCTTTACTTTTAATGAAATATTGTTGAAGGAGTGAAAAATATAGCATGTAAGATGAGATGTAAATCTCCTCGTTTAGCACATAAGTAATTTGTAATTTACAGTAGATGTGAAAAGTAAGCTAATCGGTGCCAAAACAATCTACTGTAATATTTACTGTTGTGGAAAGAACAGATCCCTGGCAGTCTACCTTCAGGAGCAAGTGTAATGCATGTTCGGCCTGTTTAGAATTCAGGCTGTGACTAATGCATCTATAAGAAAGATGAGACACTGATTTGTGCTGTAAAGCCTGACTGATTTTGGAAGTGAAGGAGTCAAAATGGCATTTAAGATTATAGCTGGAATAGGATATTCACGGCCGTGAGATTGAACCGAGTTTGGCTCAAATAGGAAAATTGAAAATTAAACAATGAAGATCAACTCTTCTTTACTCTGACTACAGTGGCACCATTTCTAGGTTTGCACAGAAGGATTAGTATCTTGTCAGTTTCATCTGTCTCCAAAGTCATTTTCCAGTGGCAACAGCTGACTTTGAAATGTGTTTTAAAGTGTTTTTCATTCAGCTGTATCCACTCCACTCTCTAAATGACATTGCCAAAGACGCTGACGTTCACCACACTAGCAGGAAGTATAATGATGATAGTTGTCATGTAATGTCTCAATCTGAGTAACTTTGGGGAATTTGGCTAAAACATCCTTTTCACTGCAGTGGGTAAATAGCCGTAGAGAGACTGAGAGTTAGAAGTAGGACTTTTATTCAGGAGATGCAGACGTTTTAGGGAACTGTCATACTGGAAAAATGAGTAAGAGAATAAACAAACACTAACATGTACCAGCAAACTGTAGCATTTTGATATATTTTTTATGCCAGCTGATTCCTATAAAAGTACTTCAGTAATCCTTGGTATCCTACATTACAACATGTGGCATGCACCTTCTGAATAAGACGTTATTTGCTCGAGTTTTCTCGGTAACCACTTTGTTTAATTTTACAGATTGTTCAAATTGCGCTCTTGCTGACCTTTGTTTCTGAATTTCAAAATGAAACACACAATGGCATTTATATACAATAATCTGAGTCGTTTTAATGGGAGAAACATGAAATGTTGTTACATAATCGTGACTTGTTTAAATACATGTTGAAATAGAGTGGGAAAAAATTAATTCTCATAGAGACTACTGAGCTAATAACATGTGGTGCCTCTTTTTCTACTGTGATACCATTCAACCTAAATCAAGAGAGAAACACTGTCATGACTTTGCACTACACTAGTAGAGCAGCCCAGGTACTAAAAGTACATTTTCATTCTCTGTGTCTCAACAGTGGTAGGGGCTCGGATTCACTGTGCGCATTAGAAAGGTAGAGGAAATTCATGAGCAGGAATGGAGAGAGAACTCTCCTGCGGTGCAATTTATGGATTTCAACATGATTTCAGTGAAGAGTGTCTTTGCCAGACTGAGGCTCTTGCACATAGTCACTCCTAATAAATCACAGCATTTTTCCTTCTAATGCTTATTGTCATTAGCGCTCCCTACAGTGCACGTCACATTCTGTGTGAGTTTTCTCCCTGATTGTTCAACACTGCCCACTGTTTCTTTGATTGTTATGGCTCCGTCTTTCCTTCGCTGGGAAAATGTGTAGGTGCACCTTTCCCACAGCACCGGCATGATCCTCATGTGTAATGCAATTTCCCCAAAGTAATGTTATCAGCTGAAGGGCTATGGCAAACAGAAAACTGCCAGGTATTTGTTTGTGTTTATTTTTTCCAGATGAGTCATTGTAATACTAAAAAAAACAACTGATAGGACCTGTGTTCGGAGGACAGGCAGGACCCTGCTGGTTTTCTCTAGCTGTCTCTGACTGCCCACACCTATCTCATTTCAAAAAGAATCTCCTCTGCTCGTATGTAGTGGGCAAGAATGACAGATGGTAGATTTGAGCTCAGCTGAAGATACCCATCCTTCCACACAGCCTCAGTTTTAGCAAACCAAGATGGATGGCGTGAGTTAACATTGCAGGCACTCCTCTTGCAGCTGTGGAAGAGGTTGGTCTCACCCTCGCTCGCTTTCTTTTTTCAGCTAACAGTACCTCTTTTCTTCTCTCCCCCGTCAGTTAGTCATAACCGGTTTCAAACCAACCCAGTCTCCTGAAAATGCTATGCAACTGAAGCGCAAAAGCAAAATAATGTTTTGGTATTTTCACTGGATGGATTATGTTCTGAGGAATTGTATTTGTTGAATGAATGAAGCACTATGTTTTGTATGGGAAGTTGCAGGGAGGCGGTTTGGGTGAATGATGGGCATACAAAACACAGGACAGTCAGACCCAGTTTGGAGTCCAGTCCCAAGTGTGGTCAAGTTTACACAAGAGAGGCATTTTAAAGTTAATAAGGTTATTAAATACGCTGTACATTACATTTTTCTATTAAGTCAGATCACAATCTATCCCCAAACTTAACCAAGTGCACTGAGTGCCTAAACACAACTATTAAAAGTGTGTCTTTGTGTGTTATATTTTGTACAAGTACAAATCTGTGCTGTACATATATACATATATACATCTTTAAATGCTGCACTGATCCATCCTTTTCCTTTCCTTGGATATTTCGATAATAAAATTCATTAGATCTGAGTTCAATCAACAACAGAGTTTGGGTGGATTAGTTTAATAACAGAAAACAAAGCTTTGGGCTGTAACATTATCACAAAAAGTGAACTCCTAATAGTTTCCTGTTGTCTTCTTCCCATTCGTTTTTGTTTAAAGCCTGAGTTATTTTACTGGACTTCAGCTGTGTGCTGATAGATACATAACACTTTAAAATATCTGGATTTTAACTTCTTTTCTCTGAGGTTTTCAGCCACCTTCACGCTTTGTTGTTGTTTGACTATGTTATTTATGTAAAGTGAGTTAGTAACAGTCTACTGCTGCTGCCTTGGTCTTTAACAAGGATAAAAACACAAACACATCAGCAGTAAGTGGGTGGGAGGAACAGCAGGACTGAAGTGACAGCTCTCTGTAGGGAAACAGAGGGGACTGTCATTGTAGCCGCATAACCTGACGCCAAAAGGGGCGCAATTTCATGAGACGTCTGCCAACGTATGTGGGGATGCACTTATAGCAAAACCTCACATGGGTTCTATTAGAGGGCTGGGTCAAGCAGCCTACTGCATATCTGCAATAAGGTTAGAGGACTGAAACAGAGGCAGACATTACCCTGGTTCTAGCAGTGCACACTTCACAAAGCCTTGTAGATGGATTTTATATTCTCTTTTCCATTTTTACGCCACTTGTTCCATTGTTGCTCTGATATCTTGCCTCACTCCTTCCTGCTCGGCAGAGGATTCCCGGCACAAAATGTTCAGTAGCTTATCAGTACGTTCACTCAGGGGACATGCAGTCAGAGTTTATCGCCCGGTGGAACTTAACTCACTATCGAGGAAGATGGCTGATATTTATGTCCTTTGGCTCTTCCAGGCGCTCCTAGCCAATTACTCTGCAGATCAATCAGTAGCTCGGGCCGCCTCCTGCTTCCATCCTCTGTGGCAGTTTGTTAGCCAGGCCTGCTGTTCAGCTGCAGATGCTGTGGGGGTCAGGGTACCGCTCCGTTGTAGCTGCAGGTTTGCAGTAATGGAAACCATGGTGGTTGCAAGTTATTTGTGGCGTGGTTTGGGAATTGGAGGGGAGGGCTTTTGTAAATGTGTCTGCTTCAACTGTATACACACACCATATGGATCAATACCCATGTGTACATATAGTAGGTTGGAACGTGTATTTGTGTATGTGTGTGTATGTGTGTGTGTTTGTCTACATTGCGCATCTCTCCTATCAGTTAGAGAATCTTGGCTGCTTTCCTATTCAAACCCCCATGTCCTTCCTGTGCTACATTTACAATTGAGCAATGCATTATGCATTCAGTCAGTGTTTGCTACATTGTACACACGCTGCATATGTTGCTGGTCTCAGAACCGCATTGGAAATTAGCTGGGTTGTTGTTAGTGTTTTTTTTTTCCTCTACTCCTTTCTTCTGTAGGCATAACAGCTTGCCCAGGGCTCTTTGTTTCAATAGCCTATCACGGCGGTGGATCCTTGGCTGTCATGCTGAGAGTGTGACTCTCTCCATTATGCTGCATTAGACAGCAATGAGACTGAGTTGTTTGTTTTATCTCTACACACCCAGCCTACACCCAACGTCCTAGAGAATTATTCTCATGTGGGGCTGATTGAAAAGGTCTTTTAATTTTTGGAAGGTGAATAAGTTTTGTTTGCTCATCGCTCCTGATTTGTGCTCCTGATTTCGAGGGACATCACAGAGCAGATTGCTTTCCATGCTTGACAAGTTTTGGTTTTGGTTTCATCTTCATATCAGAGGGATACTTCCTTAGGGAGCTGGTGTGTTACAGGGATAAAATGCCTTTTAACTCACTCAAAATGAGTCTGGATGTTGTATAGTATGTCCTATTTTCACCATTTACAATTTGCTCATACATCGTTTTTGGCAGTGAATGGACTCTACTGTAGATTCCCAGCTTAGCATTAAGGGCAAATGTCTGATTCCAAAAGGACCTAAATCACATTTGGCATCAGGGTAATCTAATAGTCAATGTTTTGCCGCTGGGGAATAATGTCAACAGTGAAGGAGTGCAGGACCTTGATGGGATTATAAGATGTTTGAGTTGAATTTGAGCAATCCTCAGAGGATTTCATAATGAAAAGAATTGTCATGGATTCAATTGGATGGCCACAACAATATATAATACTCCCACACTGGAAGTGGTAGTAAAATGAGTTGATGGTACATTTCATGAAATTAAAGTGCAGCTTAGGTCTTATATTGGCTGCTGTGTTGGACGGTTAAAACATATCATTAAAATCTGAGAAGCCGGGCGAATGACAGGTGGTTTATTGTTTACAAGTGGCTATAAATCTCCAGCTCCTCTCAATTCATAATATTTTATTTATTCTAGACTTCCCTATTTCAACCAGGAAAGAAATACTCAAGCAGAATTTCCAAGCAGGTCAAGGTTTGGTTCTCTTGCCTTCCCGTTTCACCCTATCTGAATGAAGGATTGCTATTGCACCCAGACGATCCATTATGTGAGTATGCAGGCTGCAAAACGGGAAAGACGAGGTTACATTTGAATGTTTACCGTTTGTCGTTGTTAAAGTGCATGTGACATTTGGTGTACTTGAGGTGCCAAACAGACTGCACGTGTTCTGTGCTGTTTCAGTTTACTTTCAGCCATTTTGCTGAAGGTGTCAAGCATTTACTTGGCCCTAAGACCTTGAGTCACCACAGCTGAAAGAACTGTCAGGATGACAGTGTAGCAGAAACATGTTCTTAGCTAAGTGTTGTTTTCCATTCATCCTCGTGATAGCTCAAATTGCTCATCCATCTGTGATTATTGAGGTGCCTTGGGGTGCGTGAGAACATTTTTATTTCCTCCTCAGACCACTGACTGTACACCCGTGGAGTCCAGCAAGTCAATTAAGACTGTCTCCTTGCATTGGACAACTGAAGTCTCTCTGGCAGATTGCTGAGAGCATAGACCTGGAAAGGAAGTCGATGATGTGTGTTCATCTCTTTCTCCCTCAAACAAACACTAACAGTCGGCTGAACACATTGGCCTTGCTGCTTTTTCATTTTCCATTTGACAAGCACGATTAATCACAGCACTCCTATACAATGCATGCACATGGCCACCCAGAGCTTGTGGGTCTCATTAGTTCCCTATGCAGGCAAATGTACAGCTAGGGAAAAGAGAGGCAGCAGGAACACCACCATACAGTAGCTATAGTGCTGCACATACTGTATACAGTGCATACATCTTGTGACAGGAAACACAAAAGAAAAGGCAAAGAAAAACTGAAAAGACAGATTCACTAATGAAGAGAAATATTTGGATAGCTGTGAATCAGTTATGGCCATACTGTGAGGAAGACTGATAAAAGATTGGGGCTGCTCCATGTCCCCTCAAGGCTCTGCTTCAATCTGAATATTCATTGAGCTGACACTGGGTTTTCGTCTATAAAAAAAAAAAGCCAATTGGCTTTTACCCTGTGGCTCCTAATAAGCCTTTGTGCCTAACTTGCATACAAACGGCTTGTCATAATACACATACTGATACCTGCACTTGCACATAAACAGCCTTGAAAACTGCTTAGAATGCATTAGGAGTATGTTTAAAGTGTCATACGCAAAATTAAAAAAAAATGTATTACTAGATAGCATGTTTTCTGTGACAGGTGTTTGGCTTCATATCTCCAGGACTGAAAATAAGACCTCCTGACTTTATCTTCTTTCATGCGTGCACTATGATTGTTTATTCATTCCGTATAATGAAGTATCTGATCTGCTGCAGGAGAATGAAATTGTTTTGGGAAGTCGTTCAATTTGTCAAAAAGCAGATTATTCATTTATTCAGCACATTCATATAATTCTTCATTCACTCATGATCCCAGATTGCCAGTTTTAAAGTAACTTTTCTACAATTCTAATATTGTGTAGAATTGTCTTTGCTGACAATACAGAGTCTGAGTATGTTCTGAAAAATGTGCGCTCTGCAGATACAACACCCTGCATGCTGAGTCTGAATGTCTACACAAAAGCAGCAACGGTCGAGCTAAGTAGTGCAAAATGTATTTTTTGATATATAGTCACTGCACATACGTAGAGTGTGTGGAGTCATGCGCATGTTTGTATCCTAATGTGCATCTCTCATCCCAGGATTGAGTCAATCTGGATTTTAGCTCAGGGAAACTACTCAAATCTGTATGCTACTCCTAATCCCTGTGCACAAACACAGACATACACACTGGACCTCCACTGAGCGCCTAGATCTGAACCCTCAGACCAAAAAAATCCTTTTCACTTTGTGCTGCAATTTTTTTGTAAGATCAACATTCTTAGCTCTTGTTTTTTATACTGGAAGCAAAAACGGGCATGTTTGTGAGGAAAATGAGATAAACTTGCTAAGTAGATTTTTCTTTTTGCCTAAAAATGCATTTGTTTTATAATATTTGTTAAATATTCTTGCATAATCCTTGGTGCTCTTCTGGTAAGATGTAGAATTGAGCTTGAGATTGAAATCACCGCCACTTTGTTAGATAGCTGCGTGGCACAAGGACATCATTTTCTTTTCTTAAATTAGAAAAGATTAGGTTTAATCTTTAGCGCTCCGCAGAGAATTTTGTCACCCTCTGGGCAACACGTTATTTTCTAGTATTTCAAAAGTTTTATTGTTTAGTTGATATCTCAGTCTCTCTCCAACTCTCTTTGTTACAAAAAGGAAAAAAATACGTGTATGGGTTAGAGAGTAAAATAATTTATTTATACATTATGAACTAATGTCCACTACCACAGCGTTAATTTCACCACACCACAGAGCACGAAAGGGCCTGAAAGAGAATCACGGGGTCACACATCAGACAGAGAAATAAAAAAGTGAGATGGTTGGATTACATTTAACCACACGCCCCCCTCAAAAAAGCCTCTTTGCATTTTTGTATCTTATAAGACTGTGATCGGGAAGGAAGCCTGTGCCACTGAATTTGTTGTGTTCTGCCTTTGAAGACACAAGTCTTTGTGGAAACCTAGACTGTGGTAAAAAGAGCTCAGTGAAAATGCTTAAATTAAGTGTGTGGGGAGGAGAGCTTTGCTGTGGCTTAAATATTCATTTGCTGGTGGCACTAGCTCTGGAGTGAGGCTTTAGCTCCTAGCGATGGATCTCTTGACTCACTACTTGTCAAACATCTGTGGGTTCACCCATTCAAATGAAACAAAGCTGACTTTAAAAAAAAATGTAAATCTGCTCTTTCTGCTGTGTTCATGAAAATGCTCTGAGTTTAACCGTGTCCACAGGTACATAAGAGCCCACACTGAGTCTGTTCGCTGCTAACACATGCATTCACCTGAAGTCGAAGTACAGTACTGTTGCTAAAAATGGAAATGTGCTAAATTTCACATGCCACGTGCAAGACCTCCTCACGCTGCCCTGCCTACCATTGTAACTTGTAATGACTTGTAAGTCGCTTTGGATAAAAAGCGTCTGCTAAATGACTGTAATGTAACATGCTTTTCATTTTGATGCATTAAAAAAGAAGTTTCACAAGACATTGCAGTCGATGTGCAAAAGTGTGACTCTGACGTGTCATTTCATGCCACTTCAAAACATAGAGGGTCATATCATTTAAATAATTAAAAAGCTCTAAAGGTACCGTGGTTTAGCATGTTGCACAATGAGAAACCGCAGAAAAATATACTATTCTTTATCCTCAACTGTAATGTTTTTTCTTTTCCTTTTTTATTTTGGCACAGCTTGTGCTTTGTCAACACGCCTCAAAGTCTCTTTTGGGATGTTCTCAGTGCAATCCTGATTGGGATTGGGTTTTTCATTTCATTAAATGTGAGAGTGATTACATCAGCCAGAGGCAACAGTTTGCCTGGGGTTCAGATGTGTGAAGCGCACTGATAGTGCTTCCCTCTAAGATAAAAGATCGCATTATAAGAAGCGTGAGTTACCAACAGTGGCTACAGTAAGTGGAGTTTACCAATGTATGAGTCATTACTTTGTACCAGAGGTTAGATAACATGTAATTTAACAGAGGAACAGCGAGTTCTTAATCACTTTCCCACCTCTGTCACTGCACCTTTTTTTTTTTTTTTTTTTTTTTGGCTTTAAGCAATCTGTGCTGCAACTTAACTTGCATGATTAGCCAGCACACCAAAGAGCAGTGTTTCATTACATTGGAGTGAGATCTTTATTTGATCCTACCCTTTTAGTACATTTGCCTGTTAATACCCCTTCTGATGTCTGATTAAAACTCTCACAGTAATGTGCCTACAACCCCCACCCACGCACACAGACTCTCTATCAGACACAAAAAGCCAATTTGAGAAAATTAAAAATCTTTTAAAAGGACGTAGTTATCTCGCCATTTTCTAACGGACATTTTTATGTAACTCAAGTGATGCATGACTGCTTCCATTAACTTCTGATCCCTAAGTTGGTATAAATACTCTTTTCAATTTAGATAGTGGCAAGTGGTGAATGGGGCGTTGCATTGGCGTGCATGTAGAGTAGCGACCTCCGCCAGACTTCTTGACGAATCATTCATTCCTTTATATGATTAAGCTGACGTTCACCTGCAACTGCAGTGCTGCGTTCATAGTGAAAGACCCCAGCTGTCTCCAGTGATTTGGAGATATACATCTCTCAATCTTTTACAGTGACTAAAGCCTGAAATTGCATATGTAAATCTCTTTTAACACAACCCTGTGCCACTAAGTGATTTCCTTTCACTCATTTTCATTCATCTAAATCAATTTTGCCAGTTATTTATCTTCATGCAGTGTCAGGGTAACCTTGTATTTTTGCCCTCACACCAATTTCTTTGTGGTTCATATAAGTGTGTGTGAGAAGGAGGGAGATACTTTAATGGGGTTTATCAAAGTCAACTTGAATACTCAATCACAGTCTGGGCCTGAACATCAAAGACCGCTCTCCCATCCACTGCTGACTACTCTGGACATTCATCAAACACCCAGGCAGAGGGAAACCCTAAATTGACTAAATTGGTGACGGAAATGTTTGTATTGTAAGGACAGATACGGCGATGAAGGTCTAATCTCAGCACACAGGTGTGATGGTGAACGAACCTGACTTTTTGGGGAGTTAGCTCAAAGGTGTCACAAGAAGCCCCTTTGTATTTGAAACTGTGAAAGAATTAAGAAGCAGTGGTAGATTATTTCAAAATGCTGCAAGGTCTGCATCAACATACTTTATGACATGCTATGGATTCAAGAGAAGATGAAAGGAAATGCTGTGTGATTTGATTTCTCATTCAAGGCTCTTAATTCCCCCTGACACGCATTGAGAGACAGGCAGTCCTTTTGATTACAGTGAATCTGACCAACAGGGTTATTCACTCTGGTAGATCAGAGTGTTTCACCTTGTTTTTATTAGACATCAAAGGTTACATGTAGAAGTAATGCAGTGTACGTACAGTACGTATATTCATCTTTTTGATAGCTGTGAATACACTTTAATTCATCATTTGTTTGTGTGGGTGTTCATTTGAATATACAGAATAGTAAGGTAGAATGACTTTCCACACTGATAAAAGAAACTCTTTTTTTATTTTAAAAACACTGACGATTTGCACAGTAAAAACATGTAAGGGATGAAAATCTCTTATGTGAACTGCTTCACTTTGAATTGCATAGTGACGGATCATCTGCTCAGTAGCCACATTTTCTCCCTCTTTAGTTGGGTTTGTGCACCAAAGAGAAATGGATTCTGGCATTATGCTGCTGCTCTGGGAGATTACGTCCTCCTTTCTTGGATGTATTTATGGCTGTAATATTGTGAAAGGAGAGGTTAGAGATTAGATAAAAGGACCATATTGACCATGTCCTTCAGTTTGTGGGCATGGCAGACAGTCTTGAGATGTCAGTCTGTCTTAATCAATTAAAAGGTTTTCCACAAAGCGCTTAAAAGAGCAGGCATGGAAATAATGTTTCATAATGAAAAAAGAATATACTGTATATACAGTTATTTTACAAATCTCTGCACAACAGGATTAAAAGTCTGCAGCCATGCTATGCTTTGTGAAGGCTGAGCCAAATGCTAAAAGCTGACATCAAAGCTGCCAAGCTCACAATGGCAATGCTAACATGCCATTTATCTTTATCATGTTTATCATCTTAGATTAGTTATTAGCATGCTAATATTTGTTAATTATAATTGCTGGGTAATACCATTTGGTAATATAATTTGGACACGATAGCACTAAAATCAGTGGGGAACATGAATATCTGTACGAAATTCCATTTCAATCACCTCCAGTATCAATATTACTGAGTTTCTCCCTTGGCAGGACCCAGGTGCTGTCTCCTTGACTTTGCTATTGGCTTGGAGGCTAAACGTTTATCTGCAAAGCAGTCCCTACGTCCTGCGTTACTACTACTACCTTTACAGCCACTGCAGTGAAGTAAAGTCGATTTTTCAACTGTAAAATTTTAGTATGTACAGGATCTCGTTTGCAGTTTTAAAATATCAGAGGAATCCATATCAAAATGGTATTTTATATATATTGCCTGATGTATTTCTATCGGCTAGATACACGCAGTGGAAGCAAACTGTACTGGCCAGTGCACCAGTATAACACACATGCGCCAAAGCACGCACACACACACACACACACACGCACACACACATACACACACACACACACACATACACACTTTAACTGTATAGTTATTGATTGCTTCTCTCTATTTTGCTGAGACAGATGCTGTTTCTCCCAGGATGGTACTGGACCATTTGGCTGGTGGCCTCTCTCTTTCTCCTTTGTGTCTCTATTGCTGCATACCTATCCTTCATCAGCATCCACACACACACACACTTTACTTCAAGTCATCACATCACTATCACTAATTACCTGCCTCTCTCCTCTGAATTACAGAATTACATTAGACTTTTTCCACATCTCTCTCTGCTCTCTTTTACCCAATTCTTAATACTGCCTAGTCTTTCACTTCCTTCCTTCTCTTGAGCCGCTGACATGTACATAATGTGTTTCTTATATTTTGAGACTCCTCCATGTCTCTGTCTCTCTCTCCTTCTCTCACTTTTTTGACAGCCAGGACCATTTTCTCAACCTTGTCAGTCTTTGTGTGTCATTTGTGCCATTTTGCAGTGGACAGGTTGCTCTGTCTGTGTCTCTTAGTACCACACTAGGCCCCTCAAAGACTTCCCACTCACCTCTGGATGATACTGTCTGTGCCCCTGTGTGATTTACTGACCTTGTTTTCCTTCTTAACGCTTCATTGCCAAACTTCACTTATTGTTTTAGCACTTAAAACTCAGTTTGGGATGTAACACACATTAATTTCAACAATAAATCTAGACTGTTTAGTATAGAGTGTGTTTTAAAAAATCTCTGTCCATGTTCATAAACCTTGAAATGTGTTTCAATAGCTTGTTGAGGCCGATCCACAGTCGGAAATCCAGAGACATCCGGCTTACACTTGTGTGCAGTCCTGAAAGAAAATTCACTTTTGAGATATCTGATGTTTAGTATTTTTCCTTGACAAATGAAACAAAACAATAATTTAAGTCATTATTTCTGGTGATCAGCTAAACAATATGGATCTTCACTCTATGGCCAGTTTGTGATAAGTGAAATGTAAATTTGTATTTCAGCATCACCAGTATATTCTCATGCTTTCATTTAATCTACTGTACATTATACATCACAATATATACATATAGAATCTGTATAACAAGAACCTACTCTGTATCTCACAGAAGTGTCCTGCAGGATGGGAATCCCTGATTGCAACAAGCCCCATCAGAAACTATTGGGAAAAATAACTCCTTCCTGAACACCCGACCACTGATGTAATAGTAAATGATGTACCAGCGTCCTTCTTGTCCTCAGGAGGCTCCCTTGCTTTCTAACAAGTGAACTGTGACCTGTTGAGTAATTTGTTTGTGGCAACCACAGAACAGCTTAACCAGCACTAATCTCTTCATCTGGCACTATGTGCTGTGTCAAGCACCAGTGTGCTTTATTTCACTTATTCGTTGACACCCATCGAATATAGATAAAACTATTTTTAACTTGGACCCTGTGAAATAATGCATGTGCGGAAAGGATAATGAATGATCATAGCAGGTGTCAGAAGTATTGTGGTTTAACGCCCGCGGGCTGGGGGAAAATTGGATGGATCTTACTCTGTTTATTTATTCATGGTTGTATCTGGCAGACGTGTAGAAAAAGCTATGTTGCAGTACTGCTTCCCTGCTGCTTAGACCCCTACAGCTAGTGCTGAGAGCTAGTGCTTGGCTAGCTTCCTGTTGCCTTCTTATTGTGCTGGTGGCAGGCGAGTGCCCTGCTGCCAAGTAGGCCTTATCCTTCCTTAAAGCAGCAAGTATTATCTGGAAGAAAGCACCATGCTGATAACTAAGGTTGGATTTTGTTTTTTTTTAACTATTTCAAATTCAAATCATAGGTAAACAATTACTTTGAAAACATTTCTCATTAAAATGCATGAAATCATATTCTTTATGCAGTTATATGCTTGTAAAGTGCACAAAATAAGTTTCACTTGTGTGAGTGTGTGTGTGTGTGTGTGTTCTCCAAGTTCTGATGAACTCTGATTAAAAGAAGGTGTAATAACAACAAATCAACGCCTCCCACTTCAAATAGTCACTGCTAACAAATTAAAATTTCCAATGACGGTAAGAGAATAATAAACTAACTGTTGTTATCCAAATATTCATGATGCCTACGGAAGAAAAACACTTCCATTGTATACACAATGGCTTTTCACAGCAGGACTGATGCAAATGACATACATATATATTATATTTGTAAACTTGTCTTAATATTGGTAAAATGGAGGACTGAAGGCACACATATGGTTTGTGTATTTCTTGTACACAACTAAAACTTACTTTTAAAGTTATTTTAAAATATGACTAAATGATCTCTAAGTGATTTCATTTCTTAATCAAAGGGACACAGCCAAGATGATGTTGAAGGAAGCCAGGATGGGAAAAACAGAGAGTAACTAAGCAAGCGATGCAACAGAGTAAATATCTGGCTGACTTTTACTGCTTGGCGAGAGCTAAAAAAGGTCAGTTGCAGATCTGTCGCTTGTGCTGTTGGACCAGTGAATAATAACTCATTATGTGTGTTGTTATGTTTGTTTGAAGTGTTGATGTATTAGTGAAGTTTTACTTTTTGATCATGTCAGCAGAGGTTAGCTGCTTCCTACAACATCTCAACATTAGCAAAGTTGGCAAAGGTTCTAAATAGCAAACTGGGACGCACATCACATTGGACAAAAGTGACACAGTCTTGTGTTGCAGTCTGCCGAGCTAGTTATAGCTGCATTTGGCAAAGTGCCGTAAAGCAATAAACATCGTGAGATGTCACGATTGGGGATTTAAAAGTTACATAGTGAAGAAACACATGAACATAATAGACAGGTGTGCCACTTGCCTTCATTTGAATTTGGCACAATATATAAAATAGTAATTTCTAAATTTGTGCAATTTATTTAATGTATTTTTATTATTTTGTGTATGATCTCATTCAATATGTTTGTTCGAGGACACCAAAAGAGAAGACACACAGGAAACTATTAGGTCATACCTTTACAACTGTTTCACATACAAAGCCTTTTTTACATCACCTGGCACATCTCATTGAACAGATCCATTTGATTAAATTTATCAAACAAAACTGACACCAAGACACACACATTTTAGATGTGTCTCAGCCTTGGGACCTCCACATTTGTCAAATTATTTTTCCTCCTGGCATGTTTTAAAGCACAATCTTCACAGGCAGCTGTTTAAGTCTGTTCAAAAGTTGTTGTTACCTGTGTCACTGTGAACTCTCTGGTTTCATTTTCCCTGCCCTCTGCAGCAGATAGGTGAATATTAATAAAATCAAACATAAAAACGTTCCTGTTTTTGTTCTGATGAGGCGTCTTGAAAGGGTTTAGTAAATAACAAACAGCATGTGTGCTTATTTTGTGCAATTTAATGTCAAGAACATTTGTTAAATTACATATTAATATATTAGTTTCCTAGAGAAACTAATTAGCGGTGCCTACCATTTTGAGTCTGGTTATTTATGTGTTCACGGGCATGATGTGTGAGTGAGAGTGTGAATGTGACTCTCACTAAACCAGCCATTGCAACTGTATATATCACCCTGACACTGCTGCCCATGACGTTGGTTGCTTTGACACAAATGTCACATTATTAACAGCACAACTCTCAACATCCCTGATGTAAAGTGATGCTAAAAATGTGTTTGACATGTCAAACTGATGCAAACCTCAAGGTCTCAGACTGGTGTCTTTGTTTCTGGGCTGTCATCACTCTCACAAGTTCAAGGCCGGTGCTCCTAGACCTTCACAATGACAGCGACGCACAGAGACCACAGCTCCAGAAACCTCGGCTGAAACTGTCTGTGTAAAACATATGAACTCCAGGATATGGAGCCTGGATATCAAATTGAAACCAGTGTAATTTGTGGGTTGGACACACATGGAAATGTTGACGGTATTTCATAGTACGGTGCAATAGCTGTCTGTTGGACAGCTCCAGCTGAAGAATGATGGGCAAAGCAGAGAGATGAATGAGAAAAAGAGAGACTTTCCTAATCCCTCCCTGTTCTGCAGCATAGGATAGAGAGTACAACAGACTAGAGGAGATGTTGACAGGACAGGAAAGTTTGGCATTTTGACAACTGCAATCTCTTTCTCTCCCTCGGACACCTGCACACATAAGGATGCATATGTGGATAATATACATACTGAATGTACATACCAAAGGGAAATAGAGGCTCATTGTAATACAACATAGACATAGATGTACTATGTCTCAGGCTTATGGCTGGTCAGAAGTTGTGTAAAGACATATAGATGTGACAACACAGGTGTGCCTGCAGCTCATGATGAGCACTGTTGAAACTGGACAATACTAACAGTGTATTGCAGGAACTGATAGAGGACAAACCTGTCAAAACAAAAAGGACACAGCTCCTGTAGATTGGATCTGGCAAGGATTATCTTTTTTTTTTTTTTTTTTTTTGTTTCCTTTTTTCCTTTTTCCAGATTAAAATCAGTCAAACCTTTAGTACAAAGAATGGATGATTGAGGAGCATTCTGTGTTGCTTTTTTGATAGTGACTGTGGTTTTTAAGACAAAGAAATACCAAAAACGATACAGCTTAAAGACTGAAGTTTCAAGTGTGTGTTTTCCTACTATTAATTTCTCAGCAGTAAAAATTCCACATTCTTGACATATCTGCCTGTAAAGATTACTGTAGCGATGCAGCAGTTTCTCTCTTTTTATCCATACAAGATGTGGATACTTTCAGTGGGTTGCCACGGGCTTGAGTTTATTGCCTTACAACAGAGATTGAAAATGGAAAGCTACTACAGAAGGTACAGATGATAAAAAGAAAACAGAATATGAATAAGATCCAAAAGAGGCAGCACTACAGTTCAGTCATTAGGCCTTTCCTCCATACTCTTGAGCCCTTGAGTCCATTCTTGGCATTGCTATATTTCATGGACATCCTAAGCACTAAGGGACCCATATAGATTAACCCTCAAGGACACTCTCACAACAAGCCCATTCACAGTGAACGATTATAGATTCAGCTTGACTATTGTCCTATATCACTTGAAGGGTGAAATACCCAGTGGCACAGGATAGGCCTACTTGGCTGTGTAAAGTCACAGTAAATATTACATAAGATGATCACCAGTGTCCTAAATTCTCAATTTCTTCACAGGCCTCTCTCAAAAATGACCAGTTTTGAGGTGGAGCCTCTAACTCACCACTCTCTTTGCTGTGGTGTCTGTGACGCTACAACCTCCATCCCCCCCTTTAGCACGATGATGGTGAGGCTGGAATGTGGGGGGAAAAAAGACACAAGAGGTGTGTGGGTAGCCTTCAGCAGTTCATCAGCAGCTCAATGTGCATGCTGATATTTGTTGCTGCACCAAGAGAGACTTAATCATGTGCCACTGCACTGAGTGGAAGTGTATTTATGTGTGTGAACTGATTTGTGTCTGTGTGAGAAAGTGGATGGATTTAAAATCTTGTTCGGTTGTAGTAAATAAATCTCAAACGTCTCTTATACCACTGTGAGGGTGTTGATTTAAAGGAACCTTTCAGCAACTTGGGAAACACCTTATGCACTTCTCTGCTTAGATAATGAAATCAATACCATTCCCAAGTCTATATGGCCCACATGGTATATGAAGCTGCAGCCAGCAAACATAAAGACGTGCAAACAGAGGGAACACTTATTCTGGCTCTGTTCAAAGGTGATAAATCCCAAACAGAAAACTAACTGTAAATTGGAATTAGTCTTCCACATAACCAACACACTGCAACATAGTTGAATTATACAACTTAGTACATATCAATTAGTGAGAATTGGAGGTAGTATTAATTCATTTTGACAGAACTAGCTGTTTCTAGTCTTTGTGCCAAACCAACCTAAACAGGTGCGGGCAGTAGTTTCATACTAACTGGACTTTTGAAAGTGGTACCAATCCTCTCAGGATAATAGCAATTCTGCATTGCACTTTTGCACCTTTTTGAAATTTTTTACCACCAGCATCAAACTAGAGAAAGTACAGTATACCTTTTCTTGTACTTGACCTTTTCTGCCACTGTGCTCCAACTTTCCCAAATCCTACCTTTAGCTATCCAAAAGTTAGCTCTGATCCCAAATTAACTCTTATTAAAAGTTATATTTAAAAAAATCTAGCAACATCTCATGAACTCACCATGAAACGTAATGAGCCTTGTACATGTGGATATGCACTCACTTTGAACTGCTGATATCGCTATATTTTGTCGTTGATTATTGGCTTCCGTGCCATCGCTCACTGAGATAGGTCAAGGTAGATGAGAGCAGAGTAACCATGTCTGTAGAAGTATAGAAGTGCTGAGGTTTTACAAATGGATCGGTATGATAGAAGAACTAATAAATGCTCAAATATTCCAACCTGCCCTGCTCCACTGTGACTCTAGTTAGGAACTGCTTCAGTCAGCTTTTTGCTGACTGAAGTGTGGTAGCTGCTACACAACATCCTTCAACATCCTTTTTTATGTGAGAAACACCTGCAGGATTTTACAAAGGGGTCCTCTCAGAATGAGGCAACAGTCAACGAAGTGCATAAAATGTTTATTTAAATATTGATTTTATTATTATTATTGTTCATAGTGAACTGACTATCTTACTTACTATCACCTACAGTTTTTTATCTCAAACAGTGAATTAATGATATGATGGTTATGTATTTGACATGCTCTGTACCTACATACCTACATACAACATTTGGCCTTAAATCTCTGGTTCTATCAAAACCATTATTACACTGAAAGAGAAATCCAATTAATTAGGTCAAATTTCTGAAATACTTACTGTATGGGTGTAAATTTCTAAAGCAAGCTTAATTTCAGTTCAGTCATTTCAGCTGGTTTCATTTTTCCCAATTTGCTGCTAATATAAAGTCCAACACTGTGGTCACTCTCCATTACCTTCTAGCCTGCTCTATTGGGACTTGTTTGGAATAGTAAAACCTGAGGTTGTAAGTGTAAATGCAGTTTTCACTGTGTGGATTTAATTTCTCTTACTATGTGACCACCCTATCACCCTTCCTTGTTTCAATATCCCTTCCTCCCTCTGTTGATTGCTTTTACTTATTTGGATGTAATTGTTGTGGAAAGCTCTCAGCCTGTATATTTGCCATCATTATGTTTAACCACACTGCATGATTACTTAATATACTGGGCTATTTTACACTGCTTCATATATAAATGTGGCCTTTTGGAATAACTGATACAATCTTTGAAGCCGACAAGGTGAATTTTTCTCTTTTCACTTCTTATCTAAATTATATCCAATGCAATGAATATTTTGGTAAATATAGAGCCTGCTTTAGTGGCTCACTGCCAGTCACTCTCTCAAGTTGTCTCTCCAAAAGTAATTTGCTGACTGGCATAAATATTGTTACATCCTCAATGCACCATCAGGGTTGGATGGCTAAATTTAGAGGCTTAAGTGTTTTGGAAAGGACAGGGCAGAGAGGTTCAGGGAGTTTAAAAGCAAGACAGAGAGCAGGACTGTGTCCCAGAACAATGAGTGCACTATACTGTATTTATTGTGATTAGAATTTTATTATGAGCTTTTGATTTTCTAGATCCAACTAAATCCAGTTGAAACTAATCAATGTGACTTTTACTGTTATGAAGTAATGATTATGTCAAAACAATCCAGATCTATTTGATCAAATGCCGAATTAATAAGAAGAGGGTCAAAAATAATCTTATGTGTCCATATAGGGCTACTGTTTTCAGTAGTTAAAGAGACACCAGCCCTGCAGGTATTATTCTCTTGACTCAGAGACTCAGTCAGACCTAACACAGACAGCTCAACGTACAGAATATTTCCATTGTGATTCAGCCCATTTAACACCTGGTGACAGGGGGTCAAAGTAAAGAAGACAGAAGATCGAAGCTTGTGAGTTTGTGTGTGTCAGGTTCTAGCAGCTTCACTTCGTCTTTCCACATGGCATGCCCACTTGGCCTGGTCGCCCAAAGAGTTTGTGAGATCGAAGATGCTGCATCTCCTTGATCACAACAGGAAGCAGAGGCTTACTGACGAGTGTAAAGAAAGCCGGATGTGGCTGTTTTTAGCCATTAGAGGTGAGGCTGAGGAAAAAAGTCTGAGAAAACTAGTCACAGCTTAGCATCGTATCAGGTGGGAAGAAGCTATAGGTAGAGGTGGGACTGATATTATAGCATGAAGGCTTCTGAAGTTTTTAGTTTGGCTGCCGGGCTGCATGCTACACACAAGATATTTACCCCATTTTAATGCAATGTAACATAAAACAGTAGGTCTAGATGAATTTAGCACTTAATGCTGATATAATCACATTTCAATTGTGACTACAGCACACATTGTTTGTAGTGCTGTACCCACAGATTGCACAGACACACAGTTCCCCTCTGCTCTGCTGTGTGTTTATGTGTCTTTCATTTCTTTGAAACTCAGCAAGAAGTTCAAGAAAATCAGCAGAATCATCATGTTTGAATAGGGACCTTTGCTAAGTTACATTAATTATAATAAAGACTGAACGCAGGGCACAGGGTTACCCTAGCTCTGTCCAAATGTAATAAAATCTTTGAATGTGTTAATTAGTAAGCTCTAAAACCCACTAATTAACACGTCTCATTTGGTTCATTTGTATTATTTTATATTTGTCCACAAATCAAATGTATCATACTGGTTATGCCCCACTTGTGCGCTACTACACAGCAGGCCACACTGCCAGCTTTGTTTTGAGAAATTATTAGTATCTAGCCATAGCCCATGTGTTGTAGAGATTGTTCTCAAAGGGAAAATGAATGTTGACAGTGTGATTGATACCAGAGCTGTACGTTTTATAGCTTATAGTCTGCCTCTGGGTCAATGTCCAGCTTCCATCAGAACTGTCGTTGTGCTACACAGCCGCAGCAGTGGTGCAATAATCTTAATTCAGATTTAAATCCTATTACACTTCTTTTCAACAGTGTGTCAGTCACTTTGATGGTAAAGACCCTATAGCGCTTGGGGGCCAAAATCGCAATCTACATCTTTCTCTCTGTTTCTTAATCTCTCTCTCTCTTACAATCTCTCTTTGCTTCTGTCAGCCTCTCCATCTCTCTCTACTACCAGAGCATCAATTTCATTACTCCCTTTCATTTATTTTCCCTCTGCTTGCTGATTTAGGATTTATTTAAAGGCTAATATTGCACACAATAAATCTTATTATTTCCAGTCCTATGCCATATTACTGTGATGGTTACTTCTTTAACATGGCAAGCAATTTGTTCAGCATTCTTCCTTTGAATCCACTTGTGTTTGTATTGGCTACTAGCTAAAGTGTATTTGGCTGCTGTTTATCGCCCCCCTGGGTCAGATTGTAGCCTGTTGTTGTCATAGAAAAGTATGTGAGCCAGTGATTCACCCCTGGGTGCTCTAGAACAGATGCAGAGTGGCGGTGAAATGTGAAACAGGAATCTGCTACCTCTCATAATTCCATGACAGTGAAATGAAACACTATCTCATGAAAGCAATCAGACTCTCAAATTACCTTTCTTGAGGGGGGGGGGGCATTGTTTGCAGATCAGCAAAACTATCCTTGCTCTGTCCCTTTATGTCATCGTGTATCTCTCTTTCTGCCTCTCAGACACTGTGTGCAGTAATGACTGGCAG
The DNA here is from genome assembly GCF_900324465.2 of Anabas testudineus. Lineage (NCBI taxonomy): Eukaryota > Metazoa > Chordata > Actinopteri > Anabantiformes > Anabantidae > Anabas > Anabas testudineus. The sequence goes on from NC_046611.1 coordinate 25,505,626, forward strand.
AGTGGCAATGTTGTGTTGATTTATTGCATGGTTGCCCAAATAGAACTTGGATGGAATGTGTCTGTCATTGGGGTGTCACTTAGATAGAAACACCTGTGGTGCCTAGGGACAACTAACTGCTCCATCAGGAATAGGTTCCCGCCTGAGCCATCAGTACATCTTACACACTCACACAGCACACACAGGGTCACACACAAATTTGCACACATACACTGTCAAATGTGGTAGCACTCAAAACAAAGCGTGCACTGCTGAGGCAAAGCGGTACGGTGATTCAAATGCATTTGCATGCGATCAGATGTAGCTGCACATGCAGTTTACCAGACGTGTGACGGTTTGAAATGCCGGTATATACGGTAATTTATTGCATTGAGCTAATATTCCACCAATTCTATAGCACTGCTAGACTGTTGATGATCAAAATTAATTCAGAAGCAGAAATATTGTCCTTTTTATTCCACACATTTCACAAAATAAAAAACCCTGGAGTGTAAAGGGTTAAAACCTGGTGCATACATTAATCTTGTATCTCTATTTCCCAGCTGAATTAAATGAAATATGATGCACTGGTACAAATTAAACCACCTAACAATAAAGTAGTAAACCACTCTGCATATCTGCAGCATACCCACTACCTAGATACCACTACACCACTCCAGTATGCCAGTGCTTACCCAGACTTAGTACATAGTGTAGAACAGGATGGGTGGCATTGTTCCCAAGGTGCTGGAGTAGTGTTTTCAGGATCAGCTTTTTGTCCTTGTCTGGGAGGGAGGAAGGAAGGAGAAGAGAAGGAGGAGAGCTGTTAACAGCTTGATCAATGGATGAGATGGAAGAACACACACACACACACACACACACACACACACACATAGAACTATGGGAGCACACAGACACACAACCATAAACAGATTTCTGAAATCCATCACTGTAAATAATGGTGCAAAATGAAGTACAACTCCATACCAGTGAGCAAATTCACTGCTCTCCCCTCAACACAAAAATCTTGATGGACACTTTTATTTGATGTGGCATGTCCACCATGAGCATGTGCATCTATTGGTATGAACTAAACTCCTAAAAACAGATGTTCCAAAAGCAAAATATAGAAGCATGTGTGGATCAGAGATGAATGGATGGATGGTCAAATAAGATTAACAAAGAGGAGGTTTTCTCATTCAACACCAATGTACTCAGTGGCCTGAAGACTAGACTTTACTCAGTGTAATCAATTAAGACACTGAATGAACAAAGCACACAATTAAATGCATTACACCACATCACTTTGTTTCTCTAAGGCAGCATATTGAATAGCGATTAGGGTATTTTACAGAAATGATTGCAAAACAATATGGGATACATCTGCAGCAAAAGCTGTCATCTGCAGCACCTGAACACTACAGCACACTGAACTGACCAAAACCCTAAAAGAACAAATAAATTATAAGGTAATAATAGCCACCTTAAATGGTAAGTGGTCAAATACCATTTAGTTTAGAATGCACATATGTTCATATGGAAAATGATGAGATAACGTTATTGAAGGAATGATTTTGTTCATCTAACAGGGATGTGGGGTTCAAACATATTTGCTTTAGACATTAGAAATGAACTAATTAACCACAGAAGTCATGTGCTGAGGTGTCCTTGAGCAAGACACTGTATCCCTGCCTGCTTCAGGAGCTTTTTTTATTATAGCTGCTTCCCTTATGGAGATCAATAATGTATCACAGGAGTCATTAGTCCACATAGAAGGGCAGGGATCATACAGTTCTTGTAATGTATATACCTCTGAAATCCTGTGACCATCTGTCCTCCAAGGTCTGACAGACGATAGTTTAACTGCTATTTCTGGATAGTCAGCACTTCTACTGGAACATATTGGGGTTAAGGCCCTTGCTCAAGGGCACTTGAACCATTGATGGGTGAGAAAGACTTTGGGATTAGCTTTTCCCAGTTGAATTTCCCAGTTATAAGCTCACCCCATTGTGTCACCCCATTGCCGGCTTCTATAACAAATACAGGTCAAGGGCAGGCTGTATTTATGTCTGTATTATTGTGAAACAGAGTGATTCGAGCTTCGATCCCCAGATAAACCCAAGAAAATTATAATTCATGTCACTTTTTTTGCACAAAAAGCATGAAACACACTCCTTTTATTCCTCGAGACTAGTTCGGAACAGTTCTTAGACACCAGTGTAGCTGGTTGTTGTTTGTGTGGCGTTGGGGTGCACATGGTTACTAATCGCTGTCCAGGGCACAGACCCAGCTCACTGGCCATGACACTCAGGTTGTGGTGAATCCTATCAGTCCTCAGCAGATCCTGTGGCCTCCTCTTTTCGCAGCCACTCTTCTGTATAGTTGGGCTGTCATCCGTCAGAAACCCCCTGTTGAGTGGGTGTTAGCTATATAGTTAATCTTTACGACATTGTTTGATCAAAGAGGGTTTTCATAGTGGCTTTTTGTTTGTTCAGGCAATGTGTTTGAATACTCCAGCGTGCAATGTGCAGGTTTGTTTTGGGAGTTGAAAGCTGGGTGAACTGCTAGATTGAAAACTGCAGAGACACACTCAATACAGGAAGCAGTGAAAGTACAATATGACAGGGAAAATCACCTCTGCCAAAATTGGTCTTTATTTGTGACTGAAAGGGCCAGAAGCAATCAAACTGTGGAAAATGTTTCCTTTTCTTTCCCTATCTCTCCACTTCTTCCTCTAGCTGTCTCTCGAACTCCATCCACAGCTGTGCCTGGTGTGATTAATGGCAGCCATTCATTAGCTTGATCAACCACTTTAGCAGAGATTATTAATCAGATGCTTATTTAAATGTCACTGCTGAGCAGCGGAGAGGAAATGAGGCCACTGGGAAATTGAGTTTTTGTGTGTGGGCTGCTTATGAATGTGTGTGCGTGTTTGTGTTCATTGGTTCCTGGAATATTGCCACACAGAGATAACCATGAGCCCTATTCATTTGCTGTTTTACATGCACCAGGACTCAGCAGCAAATACTGAAGGGATATATAGCAATGTAGCCTAGCGTTCAGTTCCAAATGAGACATAATGTGTCTCATTAATAAAACATAGTGTTGTTGCCGTATTATGAAGAGCAGTGCAATACTTCTTGGATCACAGCAGTTATTAGAAATTTACATCTCCTGACAGTTCTGCAGGGCTCTGTTTCATTTGTCTGTGCGTGCATATGCTTTCTCAATAAAGGACATTTCCCACTACGCAGCCAAACTGCTCTAATCAGGGCCTACTCATCATTTGTTTCAGAATTGTTCACTAGAACAAATTCCTAGTGATTATTTTTGTGTCTGGCTGCCAAAGTGAATTACCATTGCAGCATTGCCAGTATTATAAACATGTTTTTGAAGCAATATGACGAGCACATTTGAGCTGGCATTTGCAAGCTGCTCATGTTTGTTTCTGGGGGCATTTTCACGTAACTTCTGTAAAATTCTGCCCTGTCACTGTGAAGCTTTCGGGTTTTTGGGACAGCGTTTTCATCTTCCGTTGTATAGCTTCTGTATGTTGGTGCAAATATAGTTTTTAGTTATTTATGTATTTGATCAGGATTGCACTTAGGATGGTGACAGCGTTTTGCTCTTCATGTAGCACAGTCTGTGCATATGTAGTGCTGTGGGGCAGTCTGTGTCCCAGGCTTTAAAGTGAGCATTTTCTGTGTTGCAAAGGGTAAATACAGTAAGCCCCAGAAGATTATGCTCTTGGTAGAGCTTTATGAAGAAAGGAGAGGGTGGGGCCATGTGTGGATCTGCTCTGAATTCAGCTCGCACAGTCGAAAGCATTTACACAGTGCAGTGCAGAGAGCAGGCACCATAGAGAAGCTGCAGTATGAATACAATGGCAGCACACATATTTCACATGTCAGGATGTAGAAGTGTGCTGCGGTGAAACTCTATCTGTATGCGCTGTGGCGAGTTAGGTTTTTACTATGGTATTTATTATTCACTGGAGCAACATATAGCAACACTTCTCAAGTGTGATGTTCACCCTGTAATCAATTATTACATGGTGTGACCAAGCTCAGATACCCACCTTATAAATAACAGGGTTTAATCACCTGCTGTGGTCAGAGTACATGTACTTTATATAGTTCATCAATCATTTTATCAATCCATGTAATTGATTGAACTGATTAATCAGAGGGGACATTGAGGGGGAGGGGGTGATGGATGGTGAAAGGGATGGAATCTGCCTGATTGAAATTCAGGAGTCTGACTCTAAAAAGGTCAAGGGTCACACAAGAGGCATAGCAGCCTCTTAGTGAGACCTGCCATGTTAAGAAAAGTCTTTATCAAAAGTGTATGTGTGTGTGCGTGTGTGTGTGTGCCTACATACACATAGGCCTGTGCATCTATTCCTTTGAGGTTCCGTGGCCTTGTGATCAAGTCGGGTTAAGTGATGGCAAAGCCCAATAATAAATCTCTGACACAACCAGCACGAATGACCTGAAGGTCACTGTTTCATTAAGTGTCTTCTGCTTTCATTTCCTCATCCCTCATGCGTGCTTGCTTCCCTGCTCGCTTGCCTACCTTCCTGCTACGCACACGTAAACACACTGTCAAAGGCAACATGGACAGACGCTCAGAGAAGGTTTTGAATATGATGAAGTTAAATGTACATGTACCTTAGGTGTAAGTCAGGTTTTTTTTTTTTCATTTTAATGTTAATGATAAGGTAAGCTAGTCAACAGAGTTAGAGTAGTTACTTGTCAAAACTAATATATATTACGTATTACTGCTTACTATATGTAAGGGTTAAGTTACAACATTACTTTCTAAAGCAGTAACTGACTATTTTATGAGTTACTTTTAAATAGTTTTCAGTGTCCACATAAGTGAAGTGAAATTTGGCCTAATGAAGTAAGATATTTAGACATAAGTAATTTTACTGTTTAGAGTAGAAGAAGAAGAAGTTAATTTTATATGTCATTTGAGCTTTAGGAATCTATTTTTACTACTAGTCTAGTCAAAGACAGATTTGATTAAGATAACTAGAATTACCACCCAACTGTCTGTTTACATGCAAATTCTAATCAGTTCATCCATGCATCCAGGGTGTGCCTGATGTTATGGACATCTATTAGTTCCTGAGATATTGCATCAAGAAAAATGGGACAGAAATGAGATAATAGTGACTTTGCGCTTTGACCTTTAACCACTAAAATCAGTTCATTTTTGAGTCCAAGTGGACATTTTTTTGCATACAATTCTTCAAGGTGTTTGAATGGATACAACGCATAGAGAGGCACAGGCAAAACTAAATCATAATGCCCATAGCTATACAGCTTTTTACAGATAGACCTATTTGTGCAACTAATAGTCAGGAGGAAAGGCTCCAGGAGAAGCATTTGAATAGACCCTCGTGACCTATCTTGACTGCTCTCGTGTTTGCGATTGTTTCAGCATGTCCTCAAGAAGAAAGGGCTTTTTGCAGCCCTGCCAGCTTTATTACAGGTATTCAATGGGTTCTTCTTTTCACCATAACGCAAGGTCCACATTGGGCCAAGAATCTCTTTGTTCTGATTATAGGTTTTAACCAGCGAGTGTCATCATGAGAAACACTGAATGCTCATCCTCCCTCAAGAGCCATTTCACAGTTTTTTATCTGGTGTTCTGTCACCAGGTATATTGGACTTGCTGCTCCTTATGTCCAGCACACGCACACACTGAAGCTCTGACTCATGTCTAGACAGAAAAATTAGGGCATACATACAGACAAAAAAACTGTGACATTTAGGCAAGGTGTTCACGCTGTGCAATCAGACCTCATTTTCCACACTGAGCTCAGTCAGTGGTAGCCATGTCTCGATTTGGCAAGGAACAATCAGATTTAATGTGAAGCCTTTTTGTGTTTCCTATTTGCTCTGTCCTCTAAATGAATGCAGCCCCGAGCTCTCGGCTAACAGCGTATCTTTGAAAGCACATCTGCTCTGTCACTATAGGCTGAAATAAAATGGAATCAGCAGGAATGTTTTGAAGCTGTGAAAGCTTTGTATTTTAAAGACAATGCTTCATACAGCATAGTGACAAAGTTTGAACTCGAAAGCAAGACTCAAATCAAAAAGCTTTACTTAGGTCAGAGAGGGTCAGCAGAAGACTAGAGAAGGCTCACCTATCAGACAGGCATCAGGTGGTCAAAATAACTACAGCTAGTACACTTTTTATAGCATGGCAATAAGGTTGCATGCAGTACCATTTACAATACCTTTCAAATAAAATTGAAACTGATACAAAATTCAACTGCAGTTTGGTGGGAAAAATCACATAGAGAAATGTTCCTGCATAGCAAACAAAGACCAATGATGACGTGAAAGAGCGGTGAAGACTTTTCAAGATTTAGATTCTGTCTTGTGTGAAGTCATCTGAAGAGTGATATAATCTTTAGGGACAACATATGAGACTGTGATGTTTCACTAGCAAGAGGAGGTAACACACCTCAGCAGCACCAGGCTTGTTGATGTAATTTATTGCAACGTTATACAGACAAATGGTTTACAACTTTTCCAAACCTCCTAACAACTGATTTTACTGTTACTTTCTTCACAGACTGTAGACTAATGTTCAATCAACTTACTCTAATTAAAACAAAATTCTGTCAAGCTCCTGTAAAACACACTTTCAAATGTTACTGATTAGAGTGTTGAATGAAACCCCAAGAGAACATCTACTGCATAAGTCAGTCCTTGGTCCTCTTAATTTGCTTTCAAAACCTTAATTGGCATAAATTTGCTTGATTTTATATTTTTGACCAATTTCACGCTAATGAGGCAATTTTGCATAATTTTAGAAGAGTGCAGCTACTGTGACTGTACTTTCACAGTCATTCTTTATATATCTGGAATTGAACTAATACAGTGAACATAGAAAATATTATACTTGCTTAGCCTGCTTCCAGCTTAGTGTCTTTGGATGATCATTATCACAGCGAGCATGTTAACTTGCTCATATTAACATTACTCTCAAAGCAGCATCATGTCATACGGCTGCTAGCGAGGCCGTAGCATTTTAATCCCATTGGTCGATTAAGAAAAATGATTGCAGAATGCGGAATGGGAAGTTGTCTTCAATGCAGTATATGAACATAAAGTATAATGTCATATTTAAGAGTTCAACACGACAGTTAACACAGTAAAATCTCCAAAGATAAGGCAGGCGCAAAGTGTGTAAGGGTGCCTAAATAATTTTGGATGTGCTGTAAACATTTTGTAGATTTCTTTGCTGAAAGTTCCTTCGTATGTTGTTACTCGTTGTTGTTTTTTCCTCTGTGAAGATCCTGATTTTGTAATTATGAATTAAAAATGAATACCCCTTCCTCTGCTCTCTTCTCAGATCCGGACTTTGCAGACTTGGGAGTTCCCCCACCTCTGCCCTGTAGGTATACTCCTTCACTTTCTGCCAGTGTTTCTTTCTTTCTCTCTTTCTGTCTTTGTCACACTTGATCTTAAATTCAATCTCTTCATTCAGTCTCTGTGACCTTTTATACCGCAATAAAGTCTATTTACTGTATATTCTTGCAGTTTTATATATTGTTTTTGTACTGGTTGTCTCCTGTATGCTTGTGTCTTGTGTTTGTGATACTTGTGAGTTCATGTGTGTTTGCTTCAACTGCATGTGCATGTGTGTGTGTTTATGCAAATGTGTGTGTTTCAGCCTGTCAGTATGACATGGTTGGTCCAGAAGGTATCGTTGAGTCACATCAGATCACCAGAGATGGGAAGGCTGGTGCTGCAGAGGCCATAGACTGTAAATGGTACATCCGTGCTCCACCACGCTCCAAGGTTAGTGACCAGCTAAAAAGATAATAGTCTAGTTCCTTATCACCATTTTATGTGAAATTTTCAGCATAATCTTCTGTTGTATTAAAGATAAAGTATTGTTTTCCTATCACTTTGCTGTTTCCAGTCATTTCATTTCTTTACATATGCAGGAAAATCAATGGTTGCATCATGAAGCTTTGATGCATGCAGGATTGTCAGCACATGTCAGCAGTATCCCAAGTGTCCATGGCTGCAGGAGACTTCTAGGGTCAGACACATAGACAGAAGGGTTTACTTGGAGTCAGGCCCATTTTTTTATCAGCAAGCTGTTGCCAAGAGGAATAGGCAAGCGGAAGGAGAAAGAGGGAGAGATAGAAGTAGAGGAGCAGTGGTGGTAGACTGGCCAGACAGAGAGGAGGGGAGTGCTACTGCTGATGAAATAGTGTTGCCATGCATTTTGACCTCGAGGCCTGCAACAGCCTGTATTTGTTTTCTCTTCCAGCAATCTCCAGGATTCCCTGCTTGCGTACACAGCTACATACATGCACACAGTAACACGCATGCACAAACACACACACACCTTTGCTGCAGGTAATACACACTGCATGCTTCCTTATCTGCCAGAGGAACCTGTGCTGCACCTACCTGTATGCTACAGGATTAAAAGTTTCCCGGGGGCAGCGCAGAAGTGCAGGAAAAGGCCATGTTTTACAAATGCTATAACTTCTCACAAGTCTATATGACTTGTTCATGAACACATGTGCACACGTGTCCTTCACTGCAGTAAATCCACTGTTGAAATAGCCCCCTTCTGGCTGCACTTCATTTAATAGGATGAGACCACACTTTAACTTTGACTTTTATAATAGGAGTAATTCGTTCAAGGACAAAAACTATTATGAGCCCTGGTCTTGAGGATTTAAAAGGGCTAGTCGTGCTTTTAAGAGTGTCATTGTAAATGGTGAGGTAACATAGACTTGAATCTTATATTATAATGGCTTTAATATATGTAACATTTTAGGCATAATCTAAATTCAAAAAGTCTCCTTTAACCATAATCCTGTAATAGGTTACTGTAAAAGCTGAAATTAATTTTTATGAAAATGTGTCTTATTTCCCCAAGGGGATCAATGAAGTACATCATCATTCATTTTATGTATTGTATGTAGGTTTTTATTGGGGTTCATTTCTTTAAATGTGTGCGTTCACCCCGGAGTGAGATAAGTCAGGTGCAACATCAGTTTAACTATGTCACTATGTGTTTCATTAACTCAGCACCTCAAGATGTTATTCTTTTCTCTTTCTGACCACCACAGAGATCTTTTTAAAGCCATACAGTACACATTAAGGAGGCTGTTAAGCTGTTATCATCTCAGATTTGTGTCATAGCACTTTTTAATGCAGGTTTTTCAAACTGTGCTGCAGGCTCTTGTACTGCAGTCTCTTATACTGTACACACCCGCACACGCACACACACACATGCACTGGCTTATGATTATGACTGGCTGATAATATTGGCGCGACTGTGATTCATGGCCACAGTCATTGCTGTTATCTGGCCTCCTCTTTTGGCCACATATTTCCAGCTAATGTCCTTGTTTCCCTCAGAAATGACCTTCAAATTCAGCTACTTTAAGCCCCAAGCCCACAGGAACCATAAGACTGCATCATCTAACTTGAGCTTCATCATCAGCACTCATGTGGAGCCATGCAAGTGTAACATTGAAACAGACATTAGGATGAACCGTGGCTCAGGTTAAACAATGCTGTTGATTAAAAACAAGCAGCAGTCCCACTAAGAGACTAAGTGATTGGGTGATTTCAGTCTGATGAATGAGTGACAGACAATGATGTGGAGGCAATCAGAAAGCTGTTGTGAAGAGTCAAGGTGGATGGCAAGGTGGATATTTCACTCAACAAGGGATTGCAAAGATAGTAAAATAGTCTATATGCGGTAGTCATAGTTTGAAAGTCTTTAAGATACACTGCTTACAACATACGGTATATTTGGCTGCATAACTAGCTGGTGTAAAATCTATTTAAACTTTCTAGTCACACATTGACTTTGTACGTCAACATAACACCGTCATCTATGACCAGCTGTCAGTTTTCTCAATGAGAATTAATAGTAGATTTTTACATTCATTTTGTGTTTTTGCTTCATTTTTCACTCTGTAATATCCCTTTTCTCTGCCTTGTTTGCATTGGACAGATCTACCTGCGTTTCCTCGACTATGAGATGGCGAATTCCAATGAATGCAAGCGCAATTTTGTGGCAGTGTATGATGGTGGCAGGTCTGACTTTTTTTTTAACTACTCATTTAGATAAATCATACAACTAACTTAGTAACTTAGTGTCTTTTTGCTAAGCTAAAGCAACTGGGAGCCATCCCAGTTAAGACAGTGCTCTCAACCTTTTGATCCAGTGCCATGCGAGAAAGTATTTGTATTTGTAGTAACTGTATTTTACTACATTACGAAGTTGTGCTTTAATAAATTAGCCACGTGACAGATTTATAGGCAACTTCACAGAACAATAACTTTTTATCTCAAGATGGTAGGATAGTTGGGATATTTGATATGTTAATGTAATGTAATAAAAAGATATGTTGAAAACAACTGTATCATTAAATGCGATATGCTAAAAACAAATATGAGCTCTTCAACAATCTGATTTATCTTGAGATAATGAGAATATAAAGTTGAAATGACTTAATAATGAGCCTAAAAGATGTGAGCAACCACAGCAGCTGAGAGCCTATGTTTAATGACATGGATCATTGAGATGCACAGCCAATGTTCATGTTCTCTGATAATAAATTCTTATCTCACGCTGTCCCATCTCAGTTCGGTGGAGGACCTGAAGAGCAAGTTCTGCTCCACGGTGGCCAACGACATCATGCTGGTTTCCACGCTGGGAGTCATCCGTATGTGGGCAGATGAGGCCAGTCGCAAAAGTCGCTTCCGCATACTTTACACAACCTACCAAGAACGTAAGACACTACTAATAATGGTAATATGTACACTCGCACACACATATTGGGTACCATAAAGAGGTTTACCACAACAAGACCACTCTAAGGGCCCAAGTCATTAGCCTTGTTAATAAGATATCAATAATAGTAAACATGACAACAAAATAAATCAGGGCTGATGTTTAGTGGTAGTGGTAGGAAGTTGGAGGTACACAATTATGGTAATTACACTCAGATTATTTGGAAAAGTGCTGTCAAGAGGTTCCCACTGATTTAGTCCTTTTATAACGATAACAAGCAAGAAACCAAGGTACATGGGTTTGATTATAAGAGATGGGGGATCGTAATATGTGTGAATATGACTATACTAGTGGATGTGAGCTCAACTGTGCAAGCTAATTCCCTTAATTTAAAAAGCTTAAAACAGAGCAAGACAGAGGAAAAGCAGTTAGGATAGGTTTATTATTATTAGGATAAGCTACAGTTTGTATTCATCCACCAGTTTTCTTTGAGTCAAACACTTCAGATGGACTTGAGATTAAAATTCACACTCTCTCACACACACACACACACACACACACACACACACATACACCTTTCCAGTTTCTCATTGATTGTTCTCGTAGTTTGACAGAGGTTGCAGAGTGCATTCTTTGTACTAGTGAGGTGAATGAAGAGGCTCTGAGTTTTGTGATTATATAGTATGTCAATGCTATCCAGCGCTTTTTAATCCCACATACACTCGCTGCACTATTGATCATTTTCTCTTTATTTTTGGAGCTTGAAGATGATCTTTTCAATGCAAACAGTGCAAGATAAAAGTGAAAAGGTTGAATTTATAAAACATCATGTCATATAGGGATTATGGTTATTAAGGAACTAGAATAGTGACATGTACCTGGAAAAATGTAAAAATGTGTAGAATTTGCTTTTCCTTCATGCTGCATGGTTGATTGGATTTGTTGTCATGTCATAAATTATAAAAACACCTACAAGAAGCCATCAGCTCTGAAGGACAATCTGCGGATGCTCTTTGCACATCTACGTGTCTTTATGTTTGTATATAGTGAAGTAGAAGATAGTTTAGTAACTAGTTTTTAGAGAATAGGCAACAGCAGTAGTTGCTTGTGTGGTGAAGTCAATGTCCCTTTTGTGAGGACCTTTCACCAAGCAAAGCCAGGATGTGCTGTTGCCAGGGAAACGCTTCTGCCTAAGTCACTCAGGCGATCCACAGCCAGGCCTCAGCCTTTAGAGCCGCCTCCACCACAGCTCAGCAGCACTGCAGTAACCCCGTCAACAGCGAATGTACAGGTGCACCAGAGCTGTGCAGAGGAGACACAGTAGAACAAGTGATTCAGTCTAGCGTGCAGTGTTAACTTGTTTTTAGTGCAAATATTGGGCAGTTGCTTTGCAATTTAGTGAAATTCTGAACAGGATGTATTTTAATGACTTTACTACATTCATGTCATTAAGCTTATTAAGGAAAAAAAAAGTCACACTAAAACAACCTGTGCTACCCTTAGGTGGTCCACATCTAGGCATTAAAGACGCCTATTCCTTTCCATTCCATTACCAACTAAATCTAAATCCTAGCAAGAATAAATGTAGTTTTTAGTTTTACGTTTTCCATGTCAATTTTTGCACAGTCAAATTAACACAATTTTCAAAATTGTGATGCTTCAATTATTGTTTTCTTTAAATTGCAACTAGTATTTCAATCTGGGCCGCTAACCAGCTGGCAGGCATCACTGCCTAAAGTGTACAATTTCACTACATACTGTACAAACATGAATCCAAACACTGCTGGGAAACTGCAAATTCACAAACGTGATGCCCCTTAACACATGATTTAAGGCTTTGCTGAAGATACTGACCCAGAGGAATAGCATGCCTTCACACACATACCAGCCAGCCATAGCCAGAGAGTATAGTGAATAATACAGAAGAAAAAGAACTTAACTAAAAAACTGCATGCTAAATATGATAATTTGAACACACATACTAAATTTGATTATTGACCTATATTGTATTGAGGAGGCTTTCTCTCTTAGCTCCAAGCTAGTAAGGCAACCTTAAGTTAGGATTATTGTCATTGTGATGCAGATATGGCCTTTACAACTGTTTAAGTCTCAATGTGGGTCATGTTTACAGCTGTATGAAATGGGAAATTTCAGTTGACGTCATATAATACACTGCAGAAAGATACTTGATTCCCATCTCCAGGTGAACTGAAGACTTGTGTAACTACTACAAGTGAGTAGTGTGTATTCTGTTGCAGGTGCACAAGCTGGATGTGCACTTACAGGGGAATTTTTACAATAAGTGTTCCCTAGCCACAGAAGATCCTAAACCTTTAAATAACAGCTGCTTCCCAAAGGGACCAGTAGTTTTAGAGAGCCACTACTCTCTCCCAGCAAGATGCTACAACTAGAAAAGCAATGTTACCAAATGCATCCACCTTTATCATCTGCGCTGTGTTCACACCTGCTGGTACTACTGATTTTGCTCTTTTCCTGACATGCACACACACATTCCTGTGCTGAACTAGAGTCTTAAGATCACCACTGTCAACTGTAAGAAAGTGAAACCTATCTTTACCCAACAAACAGTTACATCTTAGGTGATAAATGTGCTTGTGTGACATCTCAGCTGTCAGCATTGTTACGCCTCATCAACAGATATCCGTCTCTGGGGTTGCAGATGGAAATTTGCTCTGGCTTCACTACACACATCACTTATTATTTCTTGCCAAAGGTCTTTACTGTATGCATGAAAGCATTTTAGATCAACACAGTATGCTAATGTCTGTTAACATATGGATCTTTGCTATTTCTTAGATCCGCTTAAATCCTCTCAATGCATTTGTTATCTTGGTTGCTCAGGGATTAAGAAGAATACTGTGGGGATATTAGTCTGTAGCATTGTACAGCAATGTAAAATAAGATAAGAAGCACTGGATGGATGTATCTTGCGACATTCAGAACTTGAAGGAATCAAATGAGTGGGGTTTAGTTATTAGTTCACAGTTCTTATCCACTTAATTTGCTGACAAAACCCATTGTCTGAGTCCTCACACCAAATGCAGAATTACCTAAAGCACTTACATATTCAATTTCAGGGTGATTGAGACAACAATATGGAGATACATGATGCTGCAAACACAATTAGCTGTGACATAATCAAATAAACCTCAGAGGTTGGATTGCATATAAATAACCAGAAACAGCTTAACACGGTTATTACTGCCTTCAGGAATTTTTGAGCAAAGAGAATGGCCAAATAGGTCAGAAAATTGAAAGTCATTTTCTGGCTTAAACTCAAGAAAAGCCTGTACATGTGAGAAAAATTGACAAATATGAAGGCCTGTTAGCATCCTGTATGAGATGGAAAAGGTGAAAGCCTTGAGGCTTCCCAGGAGACTTGGCCCATGCCTTTTATGAACAATTTTATTGAATAATCTGAAAATAGACTAGGAAAACCAGCCAGTTGTGAATGTATGGGGGCTTTAATTTTCTCACTTGACATTGATGAATAAAACATAAATATCTTAGATGAAAACAAATCAGACAAATCAACATCCTGTCAGAGCAGAAGAATGAAACATCCTCCAGGCAAATTCTTCTAAATTAACTAATAAAATAAAACAAGAGACTCTAGGAGACTGGCTGTGAGAATATGATTTATGACATGATTACGTCGGAGAATGGGGAAACTACTGTTGGGACTTGGCCCAACATCTGTGCACCAAATCCTGAAGGTCTGAAAATTAAAACAAGACTGGTGTAGCCTTCAAGTGAAACTGTAAATATGAGTTGTGGCTGACTGGCAGGTTAGATGTGCCATGAACTGTGTAGTATCAGGGTAGGAGGAGTCACCTTTGTTTATTATGCACACTATGGCTTCACAGTGGCAACAGTTTAGATATAGGATTACACTGTCACAGCTGATGTTAGACATAGCACGGCATGGCGATGGAGTAAACCTCTAACAGAGCGGTTCAGAAAACTGCAACGCCCAAACATTTGTGAACTGGCTGCCTTGATAGTGTCTTTAAAACCTAGAATTGCAGAGAATCTGGGGAATAAACAATATCATCCTAGAAAAATGACATGCCATTCTAGTGATTGAAAAAAAAAAAATATGAATGACATCCCTCATCTAGTGTGACTATGTTGAGAGGGTTGGGTAGTGAGGACACAAGCTCAGGTATACAAGGGATGAAAGAGTTGCCTTGGGGACGCTCATTGCAAAGTTTAAGTGACTGAGCAAGGACAACGATTGGTGTTTCATGGTGTTTACACTGGAGAGAAAAGATAGAGTGACTTTCAGGGGCAAGCTTTCAGCTTACTGGAAAAAGATAAAAACTCCACACTTGTTGTGGGACCCACTCTTTTGTGCAGCTTTCGCTCTACATTTCGACAGGCGATTACTTAAATGACTGAATGTGGATTTTAGTTTGGACAGCAAATAACTAGAGTAATTGTGGGGATGGTTGATGAGGAAGAAATAATTGAGTAAGTGGAAAAGTCCGGATCAAGCAGATACCACACTGGAAAAGGCTGAACTGCTTCTGCAACCGAAGGTTAACCAGGGTACAAAACAATATTTATTAGAATAATTAATGCAGAGTGTGCTACTGGTGCAGGTGTCAATTAAATTGTTTATTAGTTTAATTGCCTTGTCAACAGAAGCTTAGAAGAGAGGAGAATTGCTTTCACATTGATACAAGGTTGACTGTAGCAGAGTATGCTACAGAAGCAGAACAGAGGCTGAGGTGGCAGGAAGAGAATCAGACTGAGGATCCAGTTGAAAAGGAGGCACTGGCATGATGCTAATACTGTTGGCATTCTCCAGGGCAAGATAGCATCAGTGGTGTGGAGTGATACCCTAACTGCCTGCAGAAAATGCACGATGTCAGCGGTGCTTGTGCTGTTGTGCAGCTGTGCTGACTGCTCTCAGCGTTTAGCTGGGGTACTTCAACCAGAGAAGATTCTTTAGTCCTCTACCAACACCAACTGGGCTTTGGACTGCTGTTGAGATAGAGGGTAAGATGAATGCGGCAAAATATAGGACAATCCTGGAGGACACTCTCATTCAGTCAGTAAGACAACTACGGCTTGGGAGAAGATTTGTTTTCCAGCAAGACAAAGACCTGAAGCATACAGCTAAAGCTTCATAGAAATGGTTTACTGACAACAAGGTGAATGCTCTGGAGTCAAAGCCCAGACCTCAATCCAGTAGAGGATTTGTGGATGGACTTGAAAAGGGCTGTTCACACCAGATCCCTACGCAACCTGAGAGCTTGAGCAGTTCTGCAAAGAGGAATGGCATAAAGATCCAGTGTCCAGATGTGCAAGCCTAATTGAGACGTATCCACACAGACTCCATGCTGTGATTGCAGCCGAATGTGCATCTACTAAATACTGACCTGAAGGGGGTGAATATTAATGCAAACACTGATTTCACCTAATATATTTTTATTGAATTTACATTGTTTTGTAGAAACCTGTTTTCAATTTCACATTAATGAGGTATTTTTCTGACAATTGTTTGTCAAAGTTACCAAATTTTATTGACCATAATTGATTTATAATGTCAATAAAAAGATGAAACATCCAAGGGGGTAACAAATTTTTATAGGCACTGTATGTTTTATTGGCACCCATTGGGAATGGAGCCTAAACATCACACGGATCTGGCACCAAGATCTCTCACCCATTTAAAATGTTGCTACCATGGCCAGTACCAAAAAGGACACTGTGGTATTTAAACAGTCACCATATACAACCTGACTGAAGACTGTGAAATGTGGTGAAATCAATGATGACCGAGAAGCATCCTGGAACAAGGAAGTGACAGAAAAGAGCAAAATAGAAAAGCCTGAATTCGCAGTGGAAGGAGCGGAGGGAGCAAAAAACAACTTGCCTACCAAATGTCCCCTGCAGAAGCTTCTTTGCTCTTGGAGTGTCTGTCTGCAGAGACACCCAGACTGTTTTCATCAGCCACTCATTTAGCAGTTAATTTATGCTTCTAGTAGAGACTGTGAACATTTCTGTGTGGGCAAAAGGGCACTTTTATTACAGAATGTCTTGAAATTAATTCAGCAAGAGATTAGTGTGGATCACGCTCTTTATGACGTCCGGTATCACCCTGTGGTTTGTAAAGGAGTCAAGGGGATTGAGCAGCGAAAAGAGAAGAAGGCTGCTCCATCTGGTGGTGACTACCAGAAAAGACAGTCACAGATTTGGCACAAACACTGAGCTGACAAAAGGAGAATCAGGGGTAGAGGTAGAAAATGAGAAGACGAGTATCAGAAGACACACAGAGAGCCAGTATGATTCAGGAAATGCTGGCAAAGATGCGGACTGGATGGGACGCAGAGAGAGATAGAGATATGTCACCCTAATTTGGTGTGTTATTATTCACTCGGGATGAGTGCTGGGATGAAACCGGTCATACATCACAGTGGCAACGCTGTCAAATAGTCCCTGTCTCTGCCACACCACTGGCAAGCCGCTCTAGTACACGATGCCAGTGCTGTGAGTTAAGAGGGAGAAGAGAAGAGATAAAGGAAGAATGAGAGACAGAAGGAAAGAAAGGGGGCAGGATATTTCCTCCGCTACCAAACAGCCAGCAGCTAAATAGAGTCATACATAACGTTCACATGTCAGTGACAAAATAAATAACTTTTTGAAATTAACGGTGGTTTCAAATACTTCTGACCTCCAGTTTAGGAATTTCACATGCAAATATAACCACATGGGAAAACGAAAAATATCTCATCACATTGACAAAGAAATCCTACAATTTATAAATCTTACAATGAAATGTTTGCCAGATTACACTATAAACTGTAGATTTAACACTAGCAACCATTTTAACATGGGGTTAACTTGCTATGCCACTGTTCTAGGAAAGCTTGGTATGATTGGTTGTTGAGAGCAAGGACAGCTTATGTGTTGGAAGTGGCCGAGTCAAAGCTCAGACCATCACAGTTATGTGATGGAACTTTTAACAGTCCCACGAGTCATGATATTACAACTTGCTGATATGTGGCTCCACCTCCTATGGTTATGTGATAGCAAGGTGTAGGCATACGTTTGAGTGGCAGCGTTGTGTCTCAGACAGGCCATGCTGTGGCGGCAGGTGTCATGATGGAACACGTGTTTGCTTATTGCCTGGTCTAGATTCGTGTTGACAAGGGCTGTGCACCCAAAGCAAATAAACAGCATCTTGCATAAATAGAAAAGATTTGTATTGGGTTTGTTCTATGTGCATATTGTCATGGCTGTGTCTCCCAGCACACACAAACTTTTACGTGCAGTCCAAGAAATTCAGTCATGTCCACAAGTTGTCTCTGCAAATGTTTGAAGAGGTGGGTGAGGATGAAAATTCATGAAGAACAGATGGGTTCAGGGGGAACAGGTCTGATTTGAGTATGGCTCATCCAAATGCATTTCCTCAGAATCTGGCACACTGAACCTTATTTACAGCTGTATCTCAAAACCTGATGTGTGCAGTACTATACATAGCTTTTCAACACATTTCATGTTTTATTAATTGGAAATTCACTAAGAAGTAGTTGAACGTTGTTTTAAAATATTTCTATATTGACTTCTGATCAGATTGTAAGTCAGCAAAGGAAGTTTTAGTCATAGGAAGGTGGTACCTCTAGATCTCTCCTGTAATACTGTATTTTCACTTTTATTATAACAAGCTCTGAGTGATAACTGTGTGAACTCTCGTTTTCCAGCTCCATGTGATGCAGATGCCTTCTTCTGTCACAGTAACATGTGCATAAACAACACACTGGTGTGTAATGGCATGCAGAACTGTGTCTACCCCTGGGATGAGAACCAATGTAAAGGTGAGACGTTACATTTAATTTGATAGAAGGAGCATTTGTAGGTTCAAAACCAAAGCTGCAGCACCGCCGAGAGCGGCGGGCGGTGCATCCTAAATCACTCTTTATTTACGCTATACTCCACTGTGTTCCTTGCTCCTCACTCAATCCCAAATTTTGTTCGCTTGTGTTTATGTATTGAGGAGCACTGTGGCGGCCACTGAAAGGGAACAGCCAAATGGAAAAGAAGAAGAAAAATCTCTAAAGGACTGCTTTATTTTGTTTGTTTTGTTATTGTTGTGAGAAATATGTGGAAATGTATAGTCCTAATGGCACCACTTTCTACTAAATTAGAGAATGTAACATATAACAGCAAAAGGTCTCACAACTACCACTGAGTGACTGAAAAATTACAATGAATCTGTGTCAGAAATCTTTACAGTATACAGTAAAGTACTGAATGACTAATGGTGCAAAGGAAGCTGTGAATGATTAGACTTTTCTAACAGTGTTAATGTTTCTGTACGTGCTGTCATGTGATTCACTACTCCAGTCATTATTTGGATTATTTCCTCTGTGAAACCACTATAAAAACACATATTGGCTTTATTTTATTCTTTATTTTACCTTGCTTCTATGCCAAGCAAGTGACGTCCTGAGTATTCCCTGACTTTGTGATGCTGTCAGTTTCTTCATTTCCTCTGTAGTTCATCCCCTCACTCCACCCTGATAGAAAAGCCCCTGGATCTATACATTGATCTGCCGTGTTGTGCTGCAACACTGCCAGCTCTATGATTTATCCCTAAATCTGACTTGATCTGTTTTCCTTATTGCAGCATCTTTATATATATTTCTATATGTTTATCATGCTGTCCTAATAATATGCTGAGGCGTGTGAAGCGTCTGGAGATGAGTTAGTTTCTCTCTTTTTTATTATTATTATTATTATGTTGCAAATTGATCCCCCCTCTGTTGCTTGACCTTTTATGATCCATCACTGTTACTCACGTACAGAGGATTTGATCTATATGGCCGCTACCTTGATCCCTCTTGCGTTTAAACTCCCACATTAATAAATGCTATGTGTTTTTAATTATCATTTTGCTGTTGTGTTTGGGTTATCATTCACACATGCTCTAATTTGTTTTTCCATTAAACCCGCTAGAGAATATGTGTACATCCAGTTTCTCTTTATTTTTTTATCCCCTTCCTTTAGCAGAAAAGTTGCACAGTCTGTGTATTTTGTAATTCTCTCAAGCTTTGAGCAGAGCCGGTGACAAATTGCATCAATTAAGTAAATCCTGCATGGCTAGTTCCTCACTCACACTAACTTACCTTTCCATCCAGCAGTCTGAATTTGACATTATGCACAACTCAGCAAGAAGAGACGGTGTTATCCAGCCTGTTACTCTGTCTTCTGCATTCTCCCTGCTCTGTTAAATCACTGGACCACTGCAGTGCCCACATTTGTCCTCATTAGTAGTAAAATGTCAAGTTTTATTCTTTTCTCCTTTATGCTTCTGAATGGACCTATTTACTGTCATTGAAACCCATTGTGCTGTGCTACAAGTTCATCCAGCACTTAGACCTAAATGTCACAGATCCCACCACAGATTGGCTCTCTACACATTGGGATCCTTTTTGTCCATCTGTTTGGACTGGACATGATATGGTCCATTTCCTCTACATGTGAGCCATGATTTCTTGTTATTTGAGGTCTGTATTGGTTATATTCTAATCAAAGTTCTCTCTCTGTGTTCTGCTGTGTCTTTCTCACTGTACAGAGAAGAGAAAAGCCAACATCCTGGACAATCTGAACAACACAAATGGGACCATAATCGGCGTCACCTGTTGCATCGTGCTCATCCTCCTCATCGTCTCTGTCATTGTCCAGATCAAGCAGCCACGTAAGAAATACGTCCTGCGACGTGAGGACTTTGACCCCACCATGTTCCAGGAGGTCTTTGAGCCGCCCCACTACGAGCTGTGTACTTTAAGAAGTGCCACCACAGCCGCAGCGGCCTCTGCAGACTTAGTTGACCTGGCCGAAGATTTTGAGAACTACCACGCCCTTCGGCGTGCCTCCTCGCGCTGCGTCTATGATCACCACTGTGGCTCCTCTTCCAATCCTGGCTCTGCCCACATATCCCAGCTGTCACTCAGTGGACGAGGAAGCCGTGGAAATTTGAGCGCTCGTGACACGGCGGCCACCACTCTGCTCTCAGACTTTCCGCAGCCTCCCATGGCAGTGCGGCCCTTGCTGCCGGCCACGGGGAACCGCAGGAGCATCCTCGTGATGAAGCACAGCTACTCACAAGAGGCAGCGGACAATGGATGCGACCTGGACGACGACCTGGAAGAAGTTCCCACCACCAGCCACCGGCTTTCACGCCACGAAAAGGCAGTGCAGCGGTCAGTATCTATAGATTTCTGATAAGGGAAGAACACCACCCGTAGAGTTAACTGTGGGGATGTTTGCGTGTATGGGATCCTTAAATTTCTTTTCTTTTCCTCTTATTTCAGCTTCTTCTTTCTCGCATTCTTTTTTAAATTATAAAAGCTTCTCTTTTGCATTGATCTTTTTACCCCCTCTTTTATCATTAAAACCTTTTAAACTTTTCACAAAGGGCTAAATTATGATTGCCCCTCTTGCATGCTCATCCTTGAACATGGCAAGCACCCCCTGCTAGCTTTCCCTAAATGGTGATTTGTAGCCTACACCTATAAACTCCACTGTACTTTGAGGTTTGTCACAGACCTTTAAGCAAATACACACCTCAATTCATTATATGATCAGTCCAGTTCTGACTGGTAACACAAGGGCTTGAATCAGTGCCTGATATTTATAGTGATGGCTTATTTCATTAACACTGATCAGAAATAATGATCAGAAATTATGTATTTGTACTCTAAACTGCAATACTAAAAATAAATGGTATGTTCTACATAGCTCAATATTTGGGCATGAACAAGTTTTACTACTATTAAAAAAAGGGGTGGGAGGGTATTGTGTTAGGTATCAGAGTACATTTTCTGGAGAGAATAAATGTAACCTGTAATGTTCTCCTGCATGCACCTTCCATGTGCTCTTTCCAGAGTGTTCTTGACTGTTTTCTACAAATCTGCATGCAAGGCCCCGAGAGACTAGCGAAGCACTAATGAATTTTACTGCTGTTGTGTAGCATATTATACATTCTGACCTCTCTATGCAAAAGGAGTTTGATATTAAATGAAAGAGCCGTGACATTTCAGGTTCTGCCTCATTGGCTCTTTGAGCAAACATGAATCAGAGTACAACACAACTAGGGTCTAAGAGACAATCTCAAGGTAAGCACCCTTATCCAACAATCAACATCTTTATATGTTGTTGTGTAGTCATCATTTGCTGTGTCAGTATATTTTTTATGTAAGTTGTTTTTTTTTTTCCTTTTCTGGTGTTTTTGCGCAGGTTTCTATTTTGTTTTTATGTTGTTGTTTTTTCTTTTATGTTCATTTTCATGTTCAGATATTTTTATTGCTTGCAGCCATCTTGCCCTCCAAGTGAATTTGTTTTGTGATGCTCTGTAAGTTTACTGTATGTCCTCTTTTCCAGATGACATACATTCTATCACTCAGTGGATGTTCATAAGCATGGAGTTTTTTCGTCATCTTTAGTTAAACCTGTTATGAATTACGTGTAACCTCTTCGTGTTTTCTCCCAGTAGCCCTCCAGCACATAACCTGCACTCAGGGGCCACTTTAATAGATACGCTTATACAATCTAATGTAGTCTAACGCAGCAGCTCTGCCGTGAATTCTACTGCTCATGTATGTAGATAGTGTGGCAAAAAGATTAGAAACACCTCTTAATGTAATGCACTCCAGTGCGACTCTACAGCACTGTGACCTCATTAGGAAACATATAGTGGAAATGTCACCTATCTGACAGTTTTAACAAAAAACTGATCAGTTCCAACCTTGTTTCAGTTCATGGCAGAGCTGCTGTATTGGATATCATTATGTTGTACAAATGTACCTAATAAAGTGGCCACTAAGTGTTCAGTATATCAGTAACGACAAAGCACAAATCTAAAAGCAAATGCAATCCCAGATGTTTTCATTAAATTACATCAGCGGGATTTTTGCACACATTAAATAAAGCACATTGATTATGATAATTGAAATAGTCTTACTCAGCTCGTTGTAATTTATTGTTATTTTTTCTGGTCACACACTTTTAAAGAATTCTTCTGTAGTTCTGCATGACTTGTGTCACTTGTAGTATTTGATTTTGTGTTTGGTTAATTGTGATGCACTGTATTTAAGCTAGTGTCTAACACTTAATGTGTATGCTCCACCACTGTGCAGTCGGGAGGTTGTAGCCTGTACAGCGCTACATTCATTGAACAGTAGTAGCTGACATTAAAGCTAAATTCACAATTTAAAATAGAAACAAATCAACACAGATGTGTTTGCATCTTGATGTCTGCATAAAATGGAGCTGTCACAAAAAGTGCTACCAATTGTTTTGTGTTTTTTAGTGTGAAAAATGTGCTGTCCTGTTGTATGTGTGTCTGCTTATGTTCTACGTTATGTTGCATTGTCTCCATCATGTAGACTTCTTGAGAATAGTGCAATCCTGGATCAGTACGAACGGGCATCACTGACATGTGAAAAAGCGGAGCGGGGATTTACACCAGCATGATGCTGATGATGAAGGGACACTATGACAAAAGCATACTGAATATGTATTTATGTGCAAAGATGAACATAAAGGACAAGATGAACATGCCTCAGTTGCAGTGCTATGAAGCAAGTCTACATACTGTAGTATGTAGTCAGTCCAGATATTTGTCTCACTGAAAACACATGGACCTTTATTGATTCTTGAACTTTGAATCTGGGACATTAGCCAGAAACATATTCCTTATTGCCATAGATTCCTTATTAGTAACAAAATAACACAATCAACCATCTTCAATATTTATTTTTAAGCATGCATTTTTTAAATAAGTATCATACATATTATAATTTTAATAGCAAATGATAGAAAACAAGTTTATGTTATCTGTAAAAATTGAATTCAACTCAAGTTACTAACTAATTATTAATAAGCAGAAGCTGTTTAATTTGAATAACATTTGACGTCCCTTTGTACGGCTTGTGCATGTTTACTTTATATCCATGAAAACATTAACATATTAAAATATGAAAGACTGTCACATACTAACAAAGTCATTTGGACATATGATGTGGTTAAAAAGTGTCTTTTAAATGAATTAACTGCACTGCATGCATTTGCTTAGCTAAACCATTAGATTAGAGAATTGCACCAAATACATTTAATCACACCATACATTAAAACAAACCCGCTTAAATATGTTGACTAACATTTTGACAAACCTTCCTTTGACAAAAAAAATACTTGTTTTTTTGTTTGTTTATTTGTTTGTTTCATTTTAGTTTTTGGAAAGAATATTTACTTCAATCTGTTTGTTTTCCAATTCTCTTCTACCTTAGAAGCTTAAAATCTTTGTATTAAAATGGACTTTTATACTATGGCAACTGAAAGAACTACCATTTTTACATTTACTCAAATTCTCTTTCAGGACTGATTTTACTGATGCTTTGTACAGTAAAAAATAATAACAATAAAGCCTAACCTTTCTGCACTCTTTTATTGGCTTAGAAGTTCATCTGGTCATCTGATGTTTTAGATTTTGGCCTATTTATGTTGGCTGATTTTGCTTTAGAGAACAACCAAGGACTTGTTTCACCACAAAGGACAATAAAATGATTCTTAGATAATGGTTCAGATAATCCCAGGTACTCTCATATATCTAGCGGACAAATTAATTAACTTTTTTGTTGTGTTTGTCCTGGATGCTGCTTTTCTATGCAGAACTAAAACTGCATTATGTGAAGACTTAGTAGATCAGTTCAGAGTTTGACGACATAAACACATAGACATGCATATAGCAAAGCTTTCTTCTTACTCTGTGTCATTGTCCTAATTTTCTTCTTAGATGGTATCTTCCAGTACATGTACATTATTTTCTGTATTCAGTGTATTATGTATTATTTGCATCCATGCTCTCCATTCTGTTTTCCTTCCATTCACACACAGACTTATATTGTAATAATCCTTTTTTCTTTTCTTTTCTATACATATAATGCTCTAGTTCTTTGTGTTGTTTAACAATTGTGTTGTAATTTGTGCTAGAACATGTTGGGAATAACTCACACTTGTCTATGAGTCACGTACACATATTAGGTCACAAACTCATTTTCCAGTATATGGAGTGCAGTACAGTGTATACAGTAAATGGAGACAGACACCTCAGGAAGGTAGTAAATCTGAATCTGCTTGATCAAAAGCAGCCTAGGCAGAAAGAAAAGGGCCTAGGATAGACCTACAGTAATAGTGTTTTCATTTCTCTGCAGATACATCAAGCAGGTGCATCATTCCGCCGCATCTTGCCAGGTTTGACAACATTCGGAGCTAAGGTTTCTCTCCTTTGTGCACCCTGAGCAACTTTACCCATATAGAGTGTTGTGATGAGAAAATAAAAAAAGGTTTGTTGTGTATGCATCAAGTTTTCTTCTTTGCTTTGGACTACAGAGGTGCATTTTCCCTACCTGTGCTCCACTACTGGCTAGGATTGACGAGCCATGGAACACTGATTATTTCAAATACAGGACTGGACCTTTGTTTTTGGAGATATAGAGTACCTTTAATGTAAAGTTGTTCATGGAGGGAAAAAAAGAAAAAACAACAGAATCAGGTTTTTTAAAATCATGTTCGTGTAACCATGAAACTGTATCTTTGAAATCATGTCTCCACAGTGGACTATCAGGTTGTTTTGATATTTAAACAATTACTGGCAGCCCCGATGAGGAGACGAGAATGTATGAAATGAAGTGATGTTAAACTTCATAACTGGGTGCAAACATGATTCTACTGACCCATCGACTAACCTTTATTTATTCCCACTTTTCTTGATGTCTCAACATTACTTATTTCTTTGTTTTGTGTGTTTCTCCTCGTCAAATTTCATTAAAATGTGGTGTTTTTTTAAGCAATTTGCATATTTATTTGATAACACATTAAGAAAATGCTGGATACAATGTTTTCAATAAACTTATTGTTTACTGTTTTTATTGTGATTGTGATTTATTTTCCCCTTTGTTTAGGACTGTAGATACAATACTGTTATAGTTTTAGCAATATGACAGGCTTTATTTAAAAGAATTTAACAGTTCAGCAACTCACTGTGGGAATTTTAAAGTTTGAAACACTATTTTTCCATCTTTGTATTCTTTGGAGTATAGCTACTGTTAATGTGGCAGCCACAAAGCGATCAAGCAAATAACAATATTAATTATTTAGTATTTCTTTAGCAAATCGTATGGAGGAGGCAGTGAAGCATCATTAAGATGTTTATTTGCGACAATAAAACTAACAGGAAAGAAAAAACACACACTCAGATCTAAGCACTACTATAATTAATATTTTTATAATACTGGCTATAAAAAGTGTAGCTCGGAGATAGTTTCCCACAGAGACTTATCACACAACTTTGCATCTTCTCTCAGCTTTACTGTCTCTTTTAGCTTGTTGTTATCATCCAGCTTACAATTTAACTGTTTTGGATTGGACTACCACTCTCATAATGACACTCGATCTACAGTGGCGATTTCAATTAAAAAACAAAAAAAAAGGAGAAAGAAACAGCTCTGTACACAGTTTTGGGTCCATACAAAAGACAAAATAGTTTCTGATTATGTCTTTGTTTTTTTATGTATATGTTTTGTTACACCATGAATAAATAAATATGAGTTAATTTATTCTTATTCATCTGTGAAGGTGTACGGCGCTGGCATTAAACGTGAATTCGAGTGACAGGCGGTGCTCCCTTAAAAACTCAATCTCCCATGAATCCTTCGACTCGTGTGACGACAAAGGTATGCGCCTCGGGAATACAAACAGCACTACTGATTTGACAGATTGTGCCTTTGCCGTGGTGTAATTTAGCTTTCTAGTCTTGTCGTACTCACGTTTCTATTGTTACACTCTTCGGTAGGTTTTTACATCTTCAGTTAGCTGTAGATAGAAAGTATTAACCCAGTGTCCAGCAGGTCACTGGAGTTCAAGCTAACTCACAGAGGACATAATCATGGCTTATATGCAGATACTGAAAGTCCTGCATGGGACCTTCCTGCAGTCAGCGACACGGGGCTCCGGGCAGACGTGTAGACTCACACTGGTTAGCTTCATCCACACACAGAGGACGGTGTCAGCAGCATCAAGACCGACTTTCCTCAGACGCCTGGAGGTCCCTTCATCTTTAGTACCAGCACTGAGCTGCTTCAAACAGACGCAGCCACTGCGGAGTGTTTCTCTTGACCTAACAGCGAGGAATAAAAGCAACCCAGAGGAGAGAGACAGGTCCATTTCCAGGTATCAGAGTGGCAGCCCAAAGCCTTCAGCTGCACAGAAGGGTAAGCAAGGGACCCAGCTATTTTCCACAGATCATTAAAAGGCCATTAAAAAGGCCTGCATTAAAAATAAAAACACTGAAATCTTTCTTTTACACAAGTATTCGGTGCCTTAATTCAGTACTTTGCATAAACCCCGCTGGCAGAAAAGGGGTCTCTTTGCTTAGGCAAGCTCCTCACACCTGGTTTATCCCAATCTCCATGATAGATCCTCTCAAGCTCCAACAGGTTGGACTGAAGTGGCTGTGACAGATGATCTGTGGAGTTTATGTTCTGGCTTGTTCTTTTTTAGGACTGTAGGTTAAGTAGATTGTTATGTGGGGTTTCAGGATATGCTAGAAAAATAAACCCACACTTGAGTAAAGTGTGCATGAAGTAAAGGGTCAACATATATTTATTCAGTGTCATACATAAAAAAACATGAAACATAAGTTTTAGGATAATTTGAATATGTGTAAAATAAAGTTATTTTAGAGTTTAATAACCATTATGTTGCTATTATTAGTTTAGGTAAGAATTCTCACTATTTCCATTTGCAATCTTTTACAGTGAAGGAAGCTGGCAGAGACTTCACCTACTTGATAGTTGTACTCATCGGGCTCGGAGTGACAGGTGACTACAATATAAGGATTTGAGAATTTAATTTGCCTTCACAAACGGGCAGATATGTTGTATGATCTTATGTCAGGTAACAGTTACATGTTTTGTTCTCTGTGTGTGTGTGTGTGTGTGTGTGTGTGTGTGTGTGTGTTTGTGTGTGTTTTAGGTGGTCTGTTATATGTTGTCTTCCAGGAACTGTTTTCTTCCTCAAGTCCAAATAAAATCTATGGGAAAGCCTTCAACATAGTCAAGTCAAACCCAGAAGTAAGACCAAGACCAACGCTTGCTTAGTGTCTCCCACTTAAATTCCATAACCTAAAGGCATCTTGACTATACAGTACATTGTTCAGTGTTAGAACGCATTAATTTGTGGCAAAGATTAACAGGAAGTTCAGTTCAAAGCATCCTTTTTTATTCAAAATATAGGTGATTGGTGCCTTTGGGGAGCCAATCAAGTGCTATGGGGAGACTACCCGGCGAGGAAGGAGGCAACAAGTCAGGTGGGAATTTAGTGACTTTGTCCGCTGCAATAACAAATATCAAATTGAAACTGTCAGACGCATTTATTAATTGATCAATCTTTAATTGAGATAATAACACAACAGAAAGGTATTCCATCAACTAGCTGTGTTTGGCACCACTTTCAGTACAGGATAGCTCTTGATTTGTATAATAAACAGGTCGTGAAGTACAGAAATAAACATCCGTGTGCTGGAAGTATAAACATATTTCCGTGTTTTTATCTCATCAGTCATTTGGAGTACTTGAAGGACGGGCTGAAGCACATGAGACTCAAATTTTACATTGAAGGCTCTGAACCAGGCCTCAAAGGAACTGTACATTCAGAGTCAAAAGAGGTTAGTATTTTTATTAAATACAAATACAGAAGTATTATTGTTGTTGTTGTTGTTGTTTTATTACTATCCACTAAGGCTGTTTAGTCTTTAAAAATATCTCATTGCTTGTTTTACAGGATCCGGAAACTGGAAAATATGTCTTTCGCTACATATTTGTAGACGTAGACCAGTACCCAAGACGTACCATCATTGTGGAAGATAACCGATAACAAAGGAAACTCAGACTCAGCTACTGGAAGGTGTTAATTCACTGATTTCACAAAAACATAGTGACGTTTGAAGAGTATGTCACTAAAATATGTGTGTTGTGTATTGGACAAAAAGCAGAGGATGTAATTAAGTGTGCCACTGAAACATCATGAGTGGCTTGGCTTTTGTAGATTTAAAGAATTATACGACAATGTGGTGATCAGCACTCTTGAAGAGGTTTGCAAAGCACTCATTTTTACAAATGTTAATGATTTTTTTGTGTTGCTTGGAAAATAAAACACATGATATATAAGAGGTTTTGTCTGGCATAATGACCAGAACTTTGAAATGACCTGCAATCAGAGGTGCTTTTACATGGTAATAAAATGTTTCTCTGGTATGTCACGTGAGCAGACATACGAGAAAAAGTGTCAGATGTGTGTGTGCATTTGTGTTGTATTGTCTTGTATATTCTGATACGTCTGCTTAGTTAAACCCCATATTTATTTATCTTATAATGCATTTGGTTGCATTTTATAGTCAGATTGCATTGTAAAGCGGTGCCCACTAGATGGAAGCAGAGAGGAGAGGAACAGCCTAGTATGACCTTTTAGGTTCATTTATTATTTCCATTTTTATGTGGATGTGTATTTTTACTAATTTTTTAAATACATGATTGAAAGTATAACAAAGAAACAAGCTTTCAAGACTGGATAAATAATGTTAAACACTGAACATTCAGGTTATTCCTAGAGTCATTTGGCCTTTTAATACAAAGATTTTTATAGAATGATATTAAAAATGATGCATAACACTATGACATTGTGTGTGAACATATGTATCATATGCTGCCTTCTGTGACCTACGGAAAAAAGAAGATATTGTGCACCGTAATGAAATATCCCTGCATTATTATTATTAATAGTAGTAGTAGTGTTTTACATATTTATTTGTTTGGCTTTCATTAATAAAAAAAATATTTATTTACATCGGACGTCCAACACCATGTTACAACGATAGGTGGTGGACTAAATAGAGATTATGTTTACTTCATTTTCCCTAATCGCAAGCGTCAAACCTCAGCGCCGTGCGGCGGCTGTGTGATCGCGCACTTTTGCTCGAAGTGTTGTCATTTCGCCCCTGAATTTCTCACAGCAGCACTAAAACCTTTTCCTCGTACGAGCTGGGCGAGCAGCAGCTTACGGGAAGCACCGACGGCAGCAGCAGCCCCGTGAACGCCGCCCACTGTGAAAGCGAAGGCAGCACTGAACACACAGGGATGTGCTAACGTGAGGGGAGGCCGGTGTCGCTAGCTTAAACTCTCAAGGACTAACATTACGTGTTTCTTTAATGTTAAGTTAACGAGGAGCTTGTCGAGTGACTAGTCAGCGACCTTGTATGTACTACATAGAAGGTGTGTACATAAAACAGGTCCATTTGAGCTGCTTTGTTCGCAGCGTGGGTGAATAGAGTAGTGGCTTTTATTGTTGTTGTGGCCTGCTTCAGGTTAGCGTTAGCCTAGCTAAACTAGCCGTAGCTTTAGCTGGTTCCAGGAGCTGCTCGCATCACATCCCCGAAACGACGAGGGGAATGGCACACCTTTCCTGTTAACTCCGAGGGCAGAGGTGTCACCGTAAAGTAAGTTCAAAATCATGCTCTGCTCTTTGCTTTGAGCTGAGTAAGGTAACCTCACCTAGCTAAGTTAACAGAGGAGCTGTTGAGTCAAATTCAAATCAGTTTAAGTGCTTATTATGTTTACTTTAGTTTGAATCAGGTGATTCTGAGTTTATAAACGTGAGTTAGTGTTTATTATAACACATATTACTTTAAGTCTATAAAGAGAGGTGGTGTGCTGGATAAACTCGCTCAAAAGTGTAACTGTCTTGTTAACTGTCAGGTTGTGTGTTTGTCCAGGGATCAACAAGTCACTCCACAGATATGAGATCTTGCAATCAGTGATTGACGTCTCACAAAATGGAGCTGTATTGGTACATGTAAGTCTAACAGACGTATTTAGTAATTACACTACTTAAAAAATAAAGTAATTAAATAACATTTTTCCTCTTTTTCTATTTTGTACAGAGTTGTCATCATTTTCATCATTATTAAGATCTTCTTCTATGTGTGCTGGTATCGGTCAAGACAGAGGCAACTGGCAGCGTACCTGAGCAATCCACGCAATGCCCAGATAGTCATTGTTGGAGGAAGGGCCTACCTTCATCAGATGTGTGAGAGACAGAGTGTAAGTAAAAGACGGGGTTCGATCCATCTAAATTTTGCGTCAAATACTTCTATCAAACTCAAATTCTTTTCAGCCTCCTCTCAAATGTTGTACATTCATACCCTATGAAACAGCTCTTTCTAGAGAACTTTAAACTTTGTTTCCTTGGCTTAGATATTTGCTTGTTTTGTACCTCACTTGCAAGTTGCTTTGGATAAAAGCGTCTGATAAATGTAAATCTGAACAAAACAAACTTTAACTGCTCTGTGTAATGAAGCTAATGTTTAAAAATCTATTTCCTGATTGCACAAATGATAAAATGTCACAGAATATGGCGTATCACCAACAGGGCATGCTGAAGCACAGCACTCAAGAAAGCAAATTCTTAAATTCTTAACCTGTTGGATGATAGGTAAATCTTTAAACAAAGGACTTATCTTTCCCCCTTTGTTTGACTAGTCTTCTGTGAATTTTACAATTTGTAGATGTTTCTTTGACCTCAGAATGTTTAAGTCAGTCTAGCATGTTTGTATAAAATAGCACCGTAGCGTTAGCAGGCATTTGTATACGTCATATCCATTTTTCTTTTTTGCAGATGCTTGCAGGATAGATAGAACTTATGTCGTTTTTATGCTAACGTAAATGTCTTTAAGCAGGCTGTGAAACTCGACAAAGTAAGATCAGTGAGTAAGAAGTCTAATGAGGGCACAGTTGTGTTCCATTTCTGCAGAGGAGTTGTTTGCTCTTTTGAAAAGGCATGTGGTTTTCAGTCCGCCACTTTCATTTTGATTATAAGAACGAGACGGGCTACATTTCACACTCAGTGATATTCTGATAGTGGGTGACTTTATGCATGTGTATTAATAGGTACATACTTCTGCTTTGCATGCACATGTTAAATTTTTCTAAGAAGCTTGTTTGACCTCATTGACCGAATGGCAGAACAGGTCAGGTTGACAGTTCATCAGTTAGAAACAATGACTTGACAATGAGAAAACGCAGGGAGAGAGGAAGTGTGACATGCAACAAAGGTTCCAAGCCAGACTTGAACCATGGACGTTGCAATTATGTAGCATACACATGAACCATTAGGCTACTAGTGCACTCCACTGTGTCATTTTTTTGTGTAAACATCATCATTAAAGAGAGACTGCAAGGCTGGAGTAGACTGACTTACAGTAAACAATGTTTACAGAAGTATAGTTAGTCAATGGTGACTCTTGTTCCACGTAACACATGGGACAATTCATAACTTTGTTCCTATTTGGTTTGTAGCATCTTACATTTTGCTGAAACACATTTTTGTCATGCATACTTTGAACTTGTCTTTAAAATTCAGCGCTCTGTTCTGTTGTGATATGTGTAGAATGATAATGCCTTTTCTCAAAATCGGTAAGTAAGGGGTTATTTCTGTGGACTATGCCACAGGTTTAGACAGGCATCATGTTTGTGATTCCCTCAGGATCTTTCATGCTTTACTGCCCCTCTAAGACACCTGGAAGCATCTCCATGATTCAGACACCTTCTAAAATATGCTCAGTGAACTGTATGAAACAGGTTTCTCAGATGGTTTTGAAACTTATTTTCAACTCTTGCTTGAATATCAACCCTTTGGAGTTATTCCAAAGATATTGCATGAATGATTTGTCTCCAACAAATGTCAATTTAGTAATTTCCTCTTAACCTGGACAAAACATCAACTATTTTAACAGTTTTTATCGTGTTAATAACATTTATGAGGCATCTGTGCTTTTTTTTCTCTAAGCATTGTTTGGAATATTTGTACAACAGGAAATGCCTCAGCTGTTAAAAAAATAAATGATGCAGTTGAAACAGAGATGCCTTTTGGTCTGGGGTTTCCCCATGGCACTCTGTGTGCTGTCTGCAGTGTTTATCTGATTTGAGAGAATGTCCAGTCCATCTTAAAAATTACTATTCTTGGTGACTTTGGTTCTTGTCAGACATACTTATAATGTTATAATAGTATATAACCTGCTCAGGAGCCCTTCCATCTTGTTGCATTCATCTTTTTGTTGTTACTCATCTTTAGCCTTCACCACGTCCTAATCTCTTATTGTCCTATGACTATTGGGGTTGTTCTCCCTTGTTCTGAATCATTCCTTTTGTACTCCATTTTTTTCTACTACTATTCTTTTATTCCTCACCCCCCTTGTTCCTCCTGCAGTCTCTGGCGTGTAATGTTCCCTGTTTAGATTTTAATGGAATGTGCACCAGGGAGGCTCCATGGCCATCTATAACCCAGCACCCTGAAAGGTTTCTGGAGAGACGCCAGGATGACAGAAGTTCTGAGCTTGAGTGATTCAGATGCAGCTGGGGAAAAAGTCTTAATGTTGTATCAGTCACTAAGTCTCTTGGACATTTAATTCATGGCTACCTGAAAAGGCAAAGTGAAAGATCTATAAGGAAGCACTTTTGAAGAATGTAGACTCTGGAGAGGTGAAGAAGATAAAGCTTCATCTTAAACAGTTGTGTTGTATTGTGGGGTTTGACACTGCCTGTACATAAGCACCTAAGCCACCAGGCAACTTTAACTTCATAGATCATTTGTGGATATTTAGCTCATAGTGGACTCTCTAAGCTTCATCATTCCCCATCATTTCCTTTCATGCCCACACAACAGGATGGCAATTTTAAACAAATTAAGACATAAGTCAGTGAGCTTTTTAGTCTATCATCACTGACCTCCCTGTTCAGTCCTTCTTCCTGTAACTGTTGCAGTTTACTAGCTAACACAAGACATTGTAACATAACATTGAGAGCTTCCTCAGAAGAAATGTGAGATTAATGAACCACAGTGCTTGTTGTAATACTCAAACCTAGTCCACTTTAAACCCTGTAAATGGTCAGCTGGTGAAAATGACTGTGCCTGCTCTCTGCTTGCCATCTTTTGTCAGTCCTTTTACAATTTCTGTGTCACAGACTAATGTAATGTATACAAGCATTGCCTATTTATATGATTAACTGGCAGGCATCTCCCTACTGTTCTTTGTAAATGACTTGGGTGGGTTTACACGGTTCATTAAGTTTGGGGTTAAAATGTTCCATGCTGGCAGCCTGATGTTGAAAAACACACTTAAACACAAACAAGTGGTTCAAGGCACAGCTTGTCAGACTTACAATGTTTTGTTAATCTTCAAGAATATTCTTGCTTGTTTTTTGTGGTGTATCATTAACTCTCTCTGTGTTTCCTTCCCTCTGTAGCAAACTTCTGTCTGGCATGGTTGGTACGGTGTTCAGGATGACGTGTCAATAGAGGAACCCTCCACAGCTCTGCCACCAGCTGCATCCTTTTCTCACTTGGACATACCACCACCATATGAAGCAGTTTCTGGAGGTAGCAGAGACGCACATAAACGCAACATGACAGATCTTCTTCCTCATTCATTGAGGAAGCAAACTACTGCATTTTTGTTTTTTTCCCTTGTACATCTTCATTCAAAACTTCCCCTATGCTACAGTTTACAGCTGCTCTCCACGCTTTAGTGATCTAAAAAAGTGAAATGCATTTCTGTCTCATTCACAAACAACCTATGAAGTACAACAGATTTTATGTTTGTCCTGTTGTAACACCTACAAACCTGTAGGGTTTATTTTGTAGTCTAGTGTCTGATTTTACCACTTTATAGCCCCACCATAACATTGAAACAGATATAAATGATTGTGCTGGACCGTGTTTTAGTGACCTTTCTGGCAGTTATTGTATTTACATTCACTTAGTGTTGGTAGGGATGGTGGATTGTTTCATGGCTGAAAAGACTTTGTCGCTTTATTTGCACAGTTTGATTTACTTGGTATAGATTCATGTTGATTATGAGTAGAACATTTCCAATGGAAACTGCTTTTCCAGCTGTGTGATACTGAAAGATGTAAGATAAATGAAGATAACTAAATTTATTACTGTGAATAACCTCTACTAGCATCAGAGATCTGTGCAAGAAAACCTGATTAGCCTATGATGGCCAGCTGCTGTGTAGAGTAGTTGCAATTGTGGGGAGATGTACATTAGTTTCACGATGGCTTGGATTTAATACATGGTTGAACCTCCTATTGGCCGCAATAACTTGAAACACAAGTTTCATTCAGGAGGAATATTGGACCATTCTTCCTTACAGAGCTGCTTCAGCTCAGCTATTTCAGCTACCTCCCATGTCATGGGTGATCTGTTCATACTAAACATCCCACTACACAGCTACTTTCTGTTGGACTGGACTTTGAGTGGGCCAGTTCAAAAGGTGGATTTTCGTTGTTTGAAGTAATCCAGTATTAAATTTGGGTTTATTGTTCTGCTGCATCACTTCACATCATCTTCAGCTGTGTCAACTGGTGGACAGCCACCTTGACAGTATCCTGTAGGATGCTTTACTAAACTTGGGATTTAATGTTCCCTTTGATAATAGCAAGCTGTGCAGACCTACAGGCATCAGAGCAGCCCCAAAACATAATGATTTCTCCACAGTTGTGATTATCTTTTCATGTCAGTATGCAGCACCATTTCTACACCATGCATGGTGGAGCTGGCCACCCAGTTCTAGGGAGTGGTAAATTGTCTCTAATTATAGACAGTTTGTCTGTGGACTAATGGATATCTAAAGTCTGGATATCTAGATTACTTCTAGTCCTTCCCAGCTTCTGCAAATCAGCAAGTCTTCACACATCAGCTAGAAAAATAGCAGTAACCCACCACTCCAGTCTATGTTTGTGTTTATGAAGCCTTTTGAACCTTCTCTTTCTGCCAAAATATGAATGTCCTACCATTGGAAATAGGGTAACACTTGATCCAGTGATCCAGCCTATTTCAATCCATCAGTAGCTTTAACATAGGCATGTCGGTTGGTTTCCTTGTATTAACTTCAGGTCCTTTCTAAGCATTTTTGTGGGATTAATGTCAGGACATTGACTTGGCCAAATCCAAAACGGGACACAGGGCTAAAGCAGTGAACTTTGTCTTAGTGTAAGACAAGAAGGCATTGCTTTGTTTAATAATCTCTTTTTTCATCCAATCACTGCACTACTTTCTCGGTCTGCAACGTTTTTTGTCCTGCACACAATCAAATGTAAAATCATTGGGTGGATAATTAGTAACCCAGTTACATGTATATGTGGCAGAGACATCAAGGTACTCCAGGAGATATCTACATGGGGGAAAAAACATTTCTCTAATCCTCCACTCAGATTTAAAAAAAAAAAAAAACAAGGATTTACATGATATTCAAGAAAGCAGCTTACTCAAGAAAGCCAACTGTAAGGGCGTTAATAGTGTACTGTGTATTGGTATATTACTCATAATGAAATGGACAGCTGTAACATTTTTATATATTATTATCCCCTTTCTCTTATCTGTTTTAGCTGTGCAGACAAAAGCAAAGTTAGTAAGAGGGTAAAAACTGTTTAACTCTTCTGATGAGGAGGATCATGTACACTACTGGTACTGTCTGACACGTCTGATCATTCTGCATTCATCCTCATTAATTTCTACTTTTTTAAGTTCATTTCTGTCCCTAACCACTCATCTTCTTCATGGTTTAAAGATCCATAAACAGTGCTCTCTGTGTATTCAACCTTTTGCATCTTTCATAATGCAGCATATTGTTTTTAGTTTTTTTAAACGATGTCTTTGTGAGGTCATGAAAGACTGTATAAAGTTGCCGGGCCAGCTGCTAAATCAGTTTTGGGTTTTATTTTATTTGCTCTGGACTCATTCAGTCTGACAGCAGGATGTGGCCATAGAGGCTGCAAATGGTGACATTACACCACTAATTCTATTAGTTCTTGCTGCAGCCTAATTGTCGCCCCTGCGTCTGATCTTGTTTCCTATCATAGACATCAGAGGAGGTTTCAGGGTTTGCAGGATTTGAATGTTTATTATTGTGCTAAAGTATGAATGTATAAGTTCTGGAGGCACGTCTTGGGATTGTATGCACTTACTTCAGCATCAGTTCTCTAACGTGCATCTATGGTTTCACTTACTATCTTCTTGAAGATGAAATACTTGGACTGCTCGAGGGTGACATACTCGTCACGCTTGTCGATTGCTTATGCAAACACAACAGAGTCATTGTCACTTAATATATTATAGAGGCATGAATTAAGTTTTTAATTAATCATGCAACTGTAATGTTGAATTCTGTTGGCTTACATTTTTTGACAACTGGCTGACTGCTTGACCTGTCTTTCCTTTCAGAGGATGATCTGAAGCCCCCTCCCTACAGCGAGTGTGCTCATGGTAATGAGGCAGAAGGCCCTCGTCCCTCCCACCACAGTCTTCTCATTTCAGCAGGAGGAGACTCAACTAGTGTAAATGAACCCCCACCCCCCTACACACCGTCCCCCCCTACACAAGTCAGTCAACATGACAGCCCTATAAGCCACATTGAGTCGCAGTCGGAGAGCAGTTCCACTTAATCGGTCCCTGATGCCAGTTTGCCTTTTTCATGCACTGCCTTCCTACATTCAACCTCAGTGATCGTTGCCAGCCTAACTCTCATCACATGAGAGCAGTTTATTTGGATGCAAGTGTGTGTGTGTGTGTGTGTGAGTGTGTGTTTGTGTGTGTGTGTGTGTGTTTGGTGGTTTTTCGAACCAAGTTGTTTTTCTACTTTGTATTGTTTAAAAAAAAGTGGTCATCTGATGAGTTTGGCAATAACAGATGACATCAGCAAGCCTGTGTGCCTCAGTCAGGACAGCAGAACCAGCCTCCTAGCTATGACGAGGATAACACTCTTAACCTCTAAGCTCAACAGGAATCAGTGAGGCAGAGGTAAGCATAGAGATGGACACTTTAAAAATGTTCTGTTTTTATGAAGTTGTTTTCTGCTGTATGTCCGAGGCCACTTCCTTACACAGATCAAAAACAAGTGACTCATGTTTAAAACATGAGTGGGGGAATGAGTAGATGCTTGACAGCTCCTAGTTCCTGCTACTGTGACACAAAGTGTGGGCGTCTTTGTGTGTCTGTCTATAGACATTGTTGTGAACATAGTAACAGTCTGATAGAATTTCATTATGTAGACAGTCTAATTAGATTTCGGGGCACCTTGCTACGTTCATTTACATTAAATAAATTGTTTCAACTTCTTCAAACTGTTATTAAGCTCAATGCTTCATCAATACTGTACGTGGTTATGTGAAGACAAAGTATATTGACTTCATAATGAATGAATAATTGTCATAAATAACCTCATTAGCATCACCGCTTTAGTTTAATATATCATAGTTATTATACTGGAACATCAGGCAATTGAAGTGCCTATAACATCTATGAAAGGAAGTGAGCAAGGACAAACAGGCAAGGAGAACAAGTTAATATAATAAACATTTCTTGGCAGTAAACAAGAGATTGCTCTCTGTTGATTATCACCTTTGTAGCTCGGTTCTGTTTCTGCTCCACATTAGCACCTGTACACCAGGTTGCGAGGGTTTGTGCAAATTGTATGAACATGAATTTTCTTATTTCTGCATCATGAAAACACACAGAATTTGACAAATAGTCTTAGTAGTAGTATGTAGTATTTGACCCAGGTGTAAAGTTATCAGTTCTGATGTTATGAACTGTGATGTTGAGTTGAACACTTGAATGAAAAACAGTTAAACAACAGTTACAGTTAAACTTATGACAAAAAACAGGGCTGTGAGCTGAAGTTCAAAACATTTACAGTATGATGCTATTGGCTGCATTTAATGTGCCAGGAAGTTATCAGCAAAGCTCAGTTACTACATTTTTCATAATTGTTGCAAAATTAAGACTAACCAAATTAAAAATGTTCATCAGCATCTGTTTTTTATTATTCATGGTAATCTGCCACAGGCTGGTAGATGTCAGCTGACTATTTTCTTTTTCCTGATGGTTGTCCTGTCATAGTATTGCTTTTGGAAATGTTATTTCTTTGCTTTAAGCATTTTGTGCCACTGCATTTCAAGATAACCGAAAATAACACTGTAAGATCATCCTCTCAAATAATGCACCTCCCATCTTTGTTTAAGCAAAAATATAATCTGTGTATAGTCTGTACCTGGGGGTGGGAATGAGAAAATAAATACTGCGTAACTGTATTTTATTTTTTTATTATTTTTGTGCCATTAGTCAAGTATATAAAAGAGGATCTTCATAGAGGATCACTATTCAAAATTGAATGTGTTAAGATGATAATCCTATGTATTGTGATGACAAATCCTGGTGCATCCATCACTGATGCCTTTTACAAAGTCTTTCCTGTGGTTTTACAATCTGAAGGATACAACAGAAGCTGTGAGCTACAAATCTAAATATAGCATTGTACTCTGAAATCAAGAACAGCAGCAGCATGATGATGATTGACTACCTAGACCATAGTATTACTGGCTTCTAAGTAATGTGCATCCTGTTCCTTAACTTCATGTTCATTCCCATCACGGGCGACATATCAGATCTCTCTAGTGAGGGGGCGTTTTTTTTTTTTTTTTTTTGGTCTGATTTGGGGAACTCTGCCTTCTATATTAAACTGTTGTTCATAATTTTGCAGTCTTAAGTGTTTCTTCCTTACAGTTTACATTCACTGTAAATAGATGAAATACATTGTGGTATTTGTACTATTTACTTGTGATTAATTATGATTTGGGCTTAACCAGTCCATTTACATGTTAGCTAGTAAGTAAGTATTGTGTCAAAGGTCAATTTAAGCAGCAGAGGCCATGAAGTCATCAATTTAAGCTATTGACACTAGATACAGTATATTCCACAATTCATGTCTATTACATCTTTCATTGCCCCTGTGCAACACTGAGGCTCCTACAGAGCAACATAAGACATAGAACAACAGCAACAGCAATCCTGAGTTCAGGATTAAATCAAACTTCATTTGAGTGCTGCTTTAATGTATGTTGTACAGTACATTATACGGGGATATGTCAGTGAGAGCAGAATGAGATTTGTCCCAGTGGTATTTAAAGAATGGCACCCAGTGGTTGCTTTGTCTCAAGGGACACAAGCTGAAAGATCCCTGGTCAGATACAGTGACGTCAGGAGTGTTGGTGAAGGGATTTGACAACGTGGGAAAGCGGAAGTGGCAGAGAGAAATGAGGACTATATAACACACAGAGGAACCAGGGAGAGTGAGAGGGAGGAGATCTTCCTCTTTGAATTTTCATCAAATGCTTATGTTTGGGTTTGGCAGTTGCCAGGGTGTATTCGTGCTACTGTGCATCAACATAACCTCTAATGCTATGGAGAGGCAGCGTTATTTATACAACATGTCAAACACAGGCAATTCAGTAGAAAAAAGAAGGTCTTAGAATGACATTCAACGTTAAATAAGCAAAAAAATAAAAAGAGGTTTTATTTATTTTGTATAGGTATCTTCAGGCAGAGACTGTGGCGGCTCTCCTTTAGTTTTTCTGCCATGTTGTGCTACGTCTTACTGTTGTTGTGATTTGTCTTGGCCTTCACAGAGGAAGTGGGTGAGTAGCCCAAGTATAGGTACTAAAACAGGTTGTAGATGAATTTAAAATCCTGATTCTGTGGAGTGAATTCCATCGGTCTTAAAATGTAGTCTGCAGACCCAGAAAATAAGGCACTGTTGGGATGATATATGCAGCACATCTCGTCATGCATTAAGTGCCAACACCGTGGTTTTCATTTTCTCAATGTGCAGCCAAAATACTATCTGCTCCAAAAGTACTGGAACGGCATTAAGGCTGACACCTGTACCATGTTAGGTTACTTCTATTACAGCCTCGTACAGTTGTTGGGTGCTTTGGGGGGGTCTCCCTATAAGAGTCCTCTTCAGCAACTGAAATGCATATTGAGTTGAGGTCCAGTGTGTGGCTAAAGCCGTCAGCTGTAGTTGTTTTCCTTGGCTGATCCATCCTCTGCATGTTGCTCAGTGCACCAGGACCATACTTCTTGCCCCAGACATCCTAAAGTGCTGTATTTTCTACGTCCAGTGGTTACGTAATGCTTCTTATTGTTTTTGTCTCTTTTCTCAGATAGACAATGGCTGCTTTACTTCCATAGGAAGAGATCCAATGTTCACAGGTAAAACTCAAGGCCTCCACTTTTGTCTCATATATTATTCTTTTGATTTTAAACCCAAGTCTCTTTATTGTACAGCAAATACTAATGAATTGGCCTTGATTTTCCAGTACTTCCTTAGGGGACTGTACACATCTTGGAAAAAGCACACTACTTACACTACTTTTTTTTATTCTTACCACTTATGACTTTTGCATCTTTGATGGCAAAGTCACCCACAACCACTGCTATGACTTCATAACTTAATCACTTTGCCAGTTCTCAGTTTGACAGATACCTATTTTTAAGTTTTCAGAGCTTTTTTTCCAAATCACGGCTCAGTACAACACTTGATTTCACCTTCAAAATGCACCAACACAACCAGAATGATCATGTTACTGTCAAGTCTTAACCATAACAATGGCAGGATTTGTCTCCCAGCATCTTGGGCACAGAGACAATGGACCTCTGGGACCGGACAAACTAAAAAGCTTCCTGTTTTTATTGCAATCAAGCCGTGGCTGACGTGGCTGGTTTGTAGCTATGTGGGTTTTTTTTTTAGGTTTTTTTTTTTTTTTGTGAATGCACCTGAATATAGCAAATTATAATAAAATGTACCTGATTGTCTGCTGAGTTTTGAATGTAAACTTAACATTTGGAACAATCAGGGCAGCGGCCCCAAAACTGGGAGAGGCTCCAGCAGATACCAGGACCGGCGTCCGAGATCTCTGTCCAGAAGAGTCCTGGAAACACCTAAGATACTGCACGAGACCCTCAAGCTCCCAGGCCTCTGTTAGAGGACCCAAACTTGAAGGACCAAGACCACCTACAGGGGAAAGTGGGAACACATTTTAAATATATAATAATTTGTACTAAAAGAACCATAACTTAAGATAATATCTGCTATATATATCTGATCTAGACTTAAATCCCCCATGATGTGGGGGGACTCAATGCTCAGTCCACCCTCAGTAAGGACAGGAGAGATGATTACATTAACGTTCCCAAACACTGCTGAAATTGGGCATGAGACGATTTCTTATGACAGTTTCCCACATTCTGTAATGTGCCTCTAGAGAGCAGTGTTGCACCACAGGTTTCTGAGCCGTTTGCGCCTGTTGCTCAGTCCGTGTGCTGAGCCTGAAACAAGAACGGCTTCTGATTGATATCACCTCAGTATAGATTGATGTCTTTTATTACACATTTTACTGACAGAAAACTGCATTGACTTTTGCTCCAAAGTTTTATACTTCAGATGGAGAAAATAATTGGTCACGATCAAGATCAATTGTGCAGTCCTCTCTTGGAATGTAAAGCCGAGTAGATACTCAAGGACGTTCATTTTTCATATCTTTGCCTCTCAGCTGCTGCATCACTAAGCTGCATACAAATAAGCTGAGTTTGAACATTTCACACTTTGTGTACACTCGATTCCACATCTTTCTGCTAAGCAAAGCATGGTGATTTGTATGGAAACTCTGGAAAATGACAATGTTTAGTAGTTCTCACCCCTAATTATTAATTGCTGTATTAATAGGGAATTAGAGTGTTGCTATAGCACGCCTTACTTGCTGAATCTATTATCTTTATTTTCCGTGTGGAAGCAGTTATTCAAGAAGCACTGAATTGAATACAGCCTTTATGCAACACTTCATGTACAGTATGAGCAGAACTTGTGTCAGATTTAAATGGAGTTACATAAGCGCTCTGTTTGTCACTTCTGCTTTGGCTTTGACTAACTGACGCTTCCTGTGGAAATATTTGCATTTTGGGATACAGGCAACAATCCATCATACGAACCGTTTTACTGATCATTACATCTCGATATAAACAGCTGTATAATGGACACAGTACAAAACGCCCTCCTCAAGGATATTCACTGAACCTCTTTCCAGATTATTGAGGTCTCCAAGGCCATTGGAGAACCAGAATAGATGATTCAGTTACCCTCCGTTGCCTGCAGAAGATGTATTGCACCTCGCAGCCTCGCGTTTGGGTGCAGTACCTATCGAATGACATGTATTTTGAGGCTTGTGCACATGGAAAAAACCACAGCTTTTGAATTCTGCAAGAAAGCACATTCCAGGCATGGGCAGGGAAGGATACGGTTTCAAAAGTACCTATTATTATTATTATTATTGTTATTGATTTTTCACCTCAAAGTCATTTGAGATGAGGATACCCATCACTAGCCTGAGCAAAGCTGTTGTTTACACTGTTTAAATTTTTATTCCGCTTCAAATTCCTATGGTATACTTGTGTGGCGACAGCGTAACATCACAGCACAGCAGAACTTA
Source organism: Anabas testudineus (assembly GCF_900324465.2). NCBI lineage: Eukaryota > Metazoa > Chordata > Actinopteri > Anabantiformes > Anabantidae > Anabas > Anabas testudineus. The sequence continues at coordinate 25,548,873 of NC_046611.1, forward strand.
ATGAGTTTTGCAGGTCATTTAACTGCTAACAGATTTCCTTCCTGCACCTTTTTCTTTTATTTGTTAGTTGGTTTTATTTTATGTAGCAAAATACCCAGGTGAATTACAGTTTGGACCATGTTTTTGCAGGATATAAAACAATAAATGATATGGACATCTTCCATTGGAATTAGATGTAGGAAGCTGAGCTGAGTCGATACGAGTCAGTGATTTAACAACCCCTCTGCCATATGACCTTCTTTTAGCATATTTGTTTCAGAGCTCTAGCTGGTTTCACCTGACAGTAAAGTGGTTTGTGGAGAGGGTGATTTTGTGCCATGCACTCATTAAAACGTCTGCTCAAACACTGTCAACGACGAGAAGCCACAGAGTAGGTGTCTCACATCAACCCAGGACTGTGACCATTTGTGTCCACTTGGATCTTTCCTCTGCCACCGGATGCACTACTAAGAATACAGATCACATTTTTTGAGTCACAATAATGTGACGAAAGTTCAAGATACATTGATACACTGACTGTTTTTTGTTTTTTGTTTGTTTGTAGCTAAAAAAAAACGCTGTTTCTTGGAAGAGTACTAATCATATTGTAGTTAAAGTAATTATACAGGATGTACCTCTACTTGTTCACTTAGCAAAATGTGCTTTTAGCAGGCAAGTCCTTACACTTTGACTTGAGTAGTAAGTACTGACTGCCACTTTTGGAAGCATCTCAATTACTGGAGTGCTGGGAAATTTAGTGCATTTTTATTCCCCAGATGATGTCGCTTTGCTGGGCCCTTGGAATTTTTTTTTATGCCACCAGGGTGATTTATTTATTTTGGTTTTGGCTGAAAGGTTTAACAATTGGATAGATTGCCATGAAATTCAGACAATCATCGTCCCAAGAACACCGATCTCATTGTCTTGATCCTTTGACTTTAGCCACCTGATGATCAGCTTTCACTCGTCTAGTGAATATGGTGACATCTACTGGATGGATTGAGATAAAATACAGAATACAGACTTGTGTACTCGTTTGCCTTGTATCTATCTAAACATAACTTCAGATAAGATAAAATTGACTAATAGAGACGAGGCTAAGCACGTTCCCTTGAGGTAATTCAGTTAGCTCTACATAGTCACAGCTAGATAATCCAACCCATACTCAGAACAAGTCTAATATAAGCCTGTCTTAGTTACTCAGACGTGGGGTTTGCAGTTGTGGATTTCTCATCATTAAAAACACTTTGAGTTTTTGGTTTGCTTCACACAGCAGTTTTAAATTCAGCTAGCTTTCATCAACATCAAAAGCATGATAACAGGTTCATCATTTCTCCTTGGCCTGTCACTACAGATATAATCTAGAGGGCAGGGACATGCCCGCTCCTGTGTCTGTGTGATGACAGGATAAGTGAGGATGCCTGAATGTCAGGAAGGAAGGATGAGCACCTGCTGCAGACAGGCATGTGTTGGAGCATAATGATGTGGCAGTCAAGATAGCTGGTTGTTTAATTTTAAAAATGTATTATCGCCTGCTGGACATGATCGTCATTCATTTTCCTCAGGACCTTGCTGGCTCCTGTACTTACCAGTCCCTCTAGATGGCAAAGACTTGTGCAAGCAGTGCACTCTTCCCAACTCCCCAAGGTAATTTGTTTGTAACTGGAGGTGATAAATTAAGCATTTTTTAATCCCAGAAAAATGCCTCTGAGTGGGAAATCGTCATCCAGTGTGTGACTTACAGCCACCGCTGGCTTCATCCGAGTGATGAAAGGTGGAAGTAGAAACTTCTTTTTTCCTCCTGGAGGACCAGCAGCTTAGCCTGTGAAGTAAAGCATTCATCCCACTGCCACTGCTTGAGAAGTCGAAAATCAGCTGAGAGTTGTTACAGAAACTGTATGAAAACATCCATCTGACTTACAGAAATGTCGTAATTCTTATCTGGATTCACTGTGCCAAAGTGTTGCGTTTGCCCTTCAGCGTTTGGATTCTGACGTGATGTGCATTGCTGACTTTTTTTTTTTTTTTTTTTTTTTTTTGAAAGAACCACGAATTGAAGAAGTGTGTCAGCTCCTTGCAAACAATGTCTCTCCGCTTGTACAGTTTGTACAAAAACTTCAAAAGTGTAGGTGCAGAGAAGATTGAGTTTTTCTGGGAGCTGTCAATAGAGTAGACAAAGACGTGGAGTACACAGAAGATACGTGTTGAGCAGGAAGCGAGAGGAGCAGCCAGGGAACCGGCAGAGAAAAGACCAGTCTGTAAATCCTCGTGAATGCCCTGAATCCTGCCGACCTCTGACCATATGTTAATTTTCCTCTCTCTCCTCCGAGGCCTCATTGCTCACCTGCCGTCCCAAACAACAATTTCCAAATGTCTTTGTAAAAAGACGCCTTCCTCATCTGGTGCCCGAGCAACTTGTTCCCATTTATCAGCTTAGTGCGAATTTACATTTTAATTGAATCCTGAGGTTTGAGCCAAACTATACTTGCTGAGTAACTGGAGCCCCTTCAGAGAAACTTTCCAGGCTGAGTCCACTGAAGACGACAGCCAGTCACACCTGCTCGCATTGACCGTGCAGAACTCAGCGTTATGTGCCAAAATTGCTCATAGCATCACTGCCAGGCATATCCTTAGATTGTGTGTGTGTGTGTGCGTTTGTGTGTGTGTGTGTTGCAATATTACAAAACCACAACTGGGCTTTGTGTGTGCGTATTTACACATCAGCTTCTATGTGTTTTAATTAGTTTGAATGTGCCAAGAGTTTTCATGCTCCCATTGCCAGGGATATACTTGGAACGTGTGTGTAAAGACAGCAGGGAATTAGAGCTGGGCTCAAGGTGTGTGTGTGTGTGGGTGTGTGTGTGTGTGTTCTCAGATCATTCACAGATCAGCGCTCTATCATACTAATTAGGATGGACACGTCTACTCCTACACACTCTTTTGATGTGGCATGTTGGGCCAACTCTGCTGATGTGAGCGATTCTGTCTAATAAGATACAGTAGAAGATAAAAAGATGGGATTCATCAGGAGCCATCTTTGTTTGGTCAACCTTTTACATGTGGGTAGAGTCTTTTATCAGACAACACAGGGGTACATGACAGGGGCTCCTAGTTGAGTTTGCAGTGCCGTGTGGGTAAGTAGAGTTTAGTGTTATACTTGCGGTGAGTAAAGTTTGTCTTTCATGTTCATAGTTTAATACACTCTTAATCTGGATACAGTCCCCTGTGACAACTGTCCTCGGAAAAGGATGCAGCTTTGTTTAATGTTTTCAAGTGCACAAGTGGAACTAGCAAGTATTTTTAGCATTGCTCATAGTTTATTATTTTCTTTTAATAAATCAATTGTTTGTTCTATCAAATGTCAGAAAAGAAGTGTTAAATGCCCATCATAAGTTCAGAGAGCCCAAGGGAACATCTAAAAATACATTGTGTTGAAACCAAAAGATCTTCATTTTACAGTTTATTAAAAATACAGAGATTAAAATATAATATTGACATTTATATTTTTGCTGGAAAGATTGACATGATTGTGTTTTTTGTAGCAACAGGTTTCATATGCAATGCAGCTTCACCCTGAAACACACGGAAATATCTAAACATACAAGCATGAGGTTCATATTTGTGATCTCACCTGAAACGTTACTGTTAAATGTATTGGCATGAAATTTAGTGCAGACTCCTGTGTGCACCTCAGGATGAAATATCATCAGTTTGATGATTCCCCAGCATATTATCTGCTGCCAGGTACGCTGTTATTGAAATCTGATCACATAATCAGCTCCTATTTCGTTTTTCCACCAAGTTATTAACTCATTGACTAATTGTTTCTGATTTACTGAGGTGAATATCTTTAATTCAGGTTCAATAAAAAAAGTCTCTCCTTACTGTACTAATCAGGGGTTTGGAAGTTTTGAAGGCTAATTGGTGTATGTTTCACTTACACTAATATAGTTGGGAGCTATACCTATTACAATGCAATCCAAGCGCTAATGTCTTATTATTGCATTATTTCCAGACTGCGGCACCTGCAGTCATTCCTTCATCCAAGTGCAGCGCATAACAAGATAGTGATTAACTTCTGTGTTATCACACTGATAAAGCACAACTGAAGAGTCAAGAACAGAACTGCTTTGTGAAGTAAGTCATTAGGAGTCTGACTAATTACATGTCGTCAGACCTTCCTCTCTCATTTCTTCAGCCAGAACAAATGAGCGTTCCTCTGTCTGCTTATACCTCATGCACATCCAAAATGAAAATGTAAAGTTGTGCTAAGAGATGGAAACAGCGACATTGTAACTTAAGCAGATTATGCTTCGGTGTGACACTGGAAAGTGTTATCACAACATTAAAACAGATAAGAGTTAATTAACTGATAATGGCACTCTGTTCACCGAGATGAAAGTCAGCCAAGTGAAATGAAAGGATGGGAGTCAAAGAGAAGAAAATGGGCGTTGAATGTGCAGATTGAAAAGAAAAGCAGATCATTTTATTCCTGCTTATTAAGCTTCACCTGTGGGATGGCACGAAGACCAAGAATGCTGCGTAGTCTTTAACACAGCTGCCACAACAATGACCTTAAGCAGGGCGTATGAATTTCAGCGCGTCTACTTCTATACAAATTGCACTACAGGCTTCTCGGAGGAAACAGCACACCTGTCACGCTCCGCCTTTGATCTCTCGATGATGACCTCTTTTATTCACTCCTGCTCTTGTTCCTAAAGCCAGCATGAGACAGCGGAGCGAATTGATGGCAACAGCACGAAACCCCAGAGTTGTTGTGTTCTGGGGGAAGTGAACTTACCGAGAGGGCAGGAAAAACACAACCCTTCCTCTTCCTGCGTGCCAGGCTTTTGATCATCATTCCAGCTGGTTTTATCGGCTCTGTCCTCCCCTCTCACCGATGAGAAACAATGTACTTTATTCCATTACACTGTAAATCCAATCTCATGCTTCACGCTCTGTAGAAGAGTAGCAGAAAGACGGAATGAATGAGATGCTGCGGGGTAGTGTTGACACAAATCCCCACAATCCCTAAGGCGACACCAGGCGGTCACTGGGGTACAGTTGGAGGATTGGGAGAAATTAACCAATCAATTAAGGGGCTGATGGGACCCTGTGTAGCTATTAGGGAAATGCTTATGCTACTGAAGCGAGAGGAGTGCACTCGGGTCGACCAAGCACCCAACCTGGGCTGTTTATAAATGTTGTTGCCTATTCTGACCAAAAGGTCTCCGCTGGGAAATCAGTGCTCTTCCTGAGGGAAAGTCTTCAAGTGTACAATTAAAAAATAATTAGCATTTGCTGCCTAAACTGTGGACTTGCACACATAAATTCTTCTATGTTATCACCATCAAGGGCAAGAGAACACAGTGTGGTCTGAAATGGAAATGAATCTGTCCGTCTGTAGGATCCCACACTGCTGCTGCTGCTGACTATCCTAGACATCTGATGAATGTCTAAATTAATAATGCATTGTGAGGAAATCAATATTTAATTCTTTAAATCTGTTGCAAACAGCTTGTAATATTCGCTGATCTATCTGCTGCATGATTCACGCAGCAATATAATACCTTTAAAGAGCCCAGAAGCTGGATGTCTCTCCCGCTCACGGAGCCCTTTCAGCATCAGTTAACAAAGTGTCTCACATATGGAACAGTCACCATTTGGTGTTGAACACAGCCGAGGACGCTGATGTACGACTCATCCCATCGAACCTGTTATTACCTCAAAAGAAATCAGCTCAAGATCTAATATAGGAAATTGAATGAACGTCCTCACCGGCTAATGACAATTAACCCGCTCCAGGGTTTAGACTAGTTCGGCCTTTTAATAGTGTAGGCTTTGAATTGAAATGCATCTTCCCTGGATGGACATTTTCAGTAACAGTGCTCTAGATAAGGTCATGTTTTATTTATTCAGAAAATGAAGATTTCTGAATAAATTTGAATTTGGCTGTGTAGTGTTCCTCCGTGGGACAATCTGTCCACTCTCCAGTTTCATTTCAGGCTGAACAACTATTACATGGACTGTTATAAAATTTTATACCGACATTAATGATCCCAACGGAGGAGTCTTAATGACATTTAGTGGAGCCAGAGTTTGGCCTTTTTTTGGGGGTGAGTCCTCTCACCACAACCAGATCCCAGTTCAGGTTCTGGATGCAGACGCCATCTGTACTTTTAAGACTGATTGAGGCTTCAACTTTCCTATTTAATAAAGCTCAAAGTCAGAGCTGACTCAGGTGACTGTGAACCATCTCTTAATTATCATGCTACAGACCTCAACTGCTGGCGGACACACTCTCTAGTCATTTATATGCCACTGCTGCATGTCATGACCTTTGTGTCTTCTCTCTCCTCGTAGTTGTGCTTCCTCTTCTGTGTCTCCCCCTCTCTGTACTTTCCTGCCAGACCTGTATATTTCCAGTGTGCAGTTCCTGGCCCGACCAACATCCCCAGTGTTCGTCTCTTGCAGTGTCTTCTTGTTCTTGTCAGAGAGGAGTTATTGTGTTGTTTCGTTAACCCACTTAATGATCCATAAGCAGCGAGTGAGGAGAAGGACAGGACGCTCTCCCTGGAGGAGACACGCACAAGCCGACTGGGTGCAACGTGCACAATGAGCTAAGTGAAGGAACGTACCTGAAGCCTGCGTGTGTGTGGGTAAACCGGCCTGGAGCGCAGTCATCACCACACTTACAGACTCGTCCCAAACACTCTGTGGACTTCTGATGGACAGTGGTTGTAGTCATTTCCTGACAGCGTTTAAAAGACTCTTTTTATTTACTTCTAACGTATATTTGAACTGTTCTTGTATTTTTAAAAAACTGTTTAGATCCTCAACATTGTGGCTTTAATTTTATTGTATTTTGTAATAACTGTGTATAATAAATTGTACTTTCTTTCTTTTCTGAATAAAATAGAATCTGGACACACTGGACGAGGCAGATGGCCGCCCACCCTGAGCCTGGTTCTGCTGCAGGTGTCTTCCATGAAAGAGAATTTTTCCTCTCTCTATCTAGTGCTTGTTCAAGGGGGATTTGTTGGATTTTTAATAATAATAATAATAATAATGATGCTGTGTATGGTCTCCATATAATTCTGTAAGGTTTAACCTTACTATAAAATATGTTTTTCAAGAAAATGTATTTGGACCCAGATTACATTATGAAAATTAGAAGGTCTTGAATTCCTGAAAGTTTTTATTGTCAATCTTTAATCTGCACAGGGGGCCCCATCAGCACCTCCCCCACTTCACCTCAGAACATGCCTCCAAAATCTACAGGTCTACAACACAGGTGAAACAGTCTGTTTAAATGATACCATCACTTATAAAGTTTAATAGAAAGTCTGTTATTAATCTTGATTGTTACCTTTTCACTTTATCTCCCTGTTTTGCTCAGTCACACGTTGTAGTTGTGGTTGCGTTACTAAAGTGTGTAAATGTTCATATCACACACAGACACCTTATTTTCAATAGCAAGAGAATAAGACTACTAACTGTTCGTGCACATGTGGAATCGAGAGGGTGGGAGGTTCATTCAGATCAGGCAGTGCAGAGCTGTTACGTGTGAACGTCCATCAGGTCCAGCATATGGAATATTTGATGTGAATTTTATAATTGGTCTTATTTTTCATTTAAAGTGAACAATGTGATTGTTCTAACACAGTTGTTCATCTTTTGTACTATTGATTGAAGCAGAAGAGTTTAACTCCAACTGTATGGCTCATCAGAGTATATTGTTTTTCAATGCGTTTTAAAGGTAGTGGGAAAAGAATACAGCTTGACCAGCACCATTAAACCACCAGTCTTCTGTTCTTTGAATTCCTGCTTTTAAAGGCACTATACTTCACATGAGCTGTCTCTGTCTAGTGTGCCTGGCGTAGCCTTGCTGAGGTGTTCAGACACTTGCTTTTATCTTGTCCAGAGGTATGGCTCGGAGATGGGAAAAGGTGAAAGTGACTTGGGCAGGTGGAAAAGCTATGCTCAAAGCCAAAGCAAAATAGTTTGATTTTTTTTTGCCTTTTCACAGCCTGCCCACAATTTCCTGAAAACAAGCAGCTGTTAGCACCTTATAATGCCAGTTTGGTGTTGATGTCCCGCTGCATATCCTCTCCATTAGAGCAGCTATTAGTCTGTATATAGTCACTTGTCATCACCTCAATGTATGTCTCCTTTGATAAATGGACAAATAAACATTTGACTTTGCTTCCTCCACACAGCCTGGTCCAGCATTGCCTTCTAACCTCCATCTGGAAAGCTGCCAGTAATTGAGATTAATTAACTTGTCCAAAGTGAGACAAAAACAGTTACCCTAGTTTCTCCTTGCTTGTCAACAAAGCTAATTTCTCATGAGAAGAATGAGCAGGGTATTACAGTCTTGTACAGGAGAAATGCAAGATGATGGATCTCTATATTTCCAATGGTTCCCCCTGTCTAATGAGTTCTTCCGTCACATTGTAGGATGATTATAAACAACAGGATCTACATTACTGAAAATAATAAGAAATTATGATGTCCCGGTAATGAGTGGGATTATTATCAGCTAATGCAAGTTTTGGTTGCTGTTGTCAGCCTTGCTGGTTATTTCCTTTTTGTAATGGGGTGGTTTATGAGAGGCAGTCATCTGAAACATGCAAAAATCTGCTTTGTAATAATAATGTATATGTAAATAAAAAGACAGCGATGTGCTATATTTACCTTGAGGATGCATATTGTAGTGTAAGTCAAACACTGAGCGTGTTCAGAGCTGTTCAGTTTCCTCAGTTTAGTATAGCTGTTAGACCACCAAACTGTGAAAAGGTTTTCCGATTTTTCACCTCAGAAGCACACATAAATCAAGGTTTCCAGAACTCTGGAGATAGAAATGCAGCGTAGCGAGAAGACCAATTTTGAGTTCCTGTGCACACCTGCTCAGAGTGCATTACAGTTCACGCAAATCCAAACTCTGAGGGGTCTAGGTTTGCTTTGTGTCTGTGACTGATCGTGGGGGAGACTGAGGCACGTGTACAGAGAGCGTCACACACATACACCTCTAGATATGCGTGCATGGCTGTGCGCACAAACGAACATATCTAGTTTTTTGTGTATGTAATGTATTGGTGCGTGTGACTCCGGTGCCCCTCAGCTAGAGTGGACATGTGGACATGTGTGTATTAGGAGACATGACTGTGGAGCAAGACGCCAGTGAAGTCACCCTGAAACACAAGATGGTGTTGAAGGAAACAAACGGCTTCTGCTGACTTAGTAAACGAAGGATTTATTCCAGTTTCCTGAGACTGTTTGGTCAGTGTTGGCAAAAAAAATCACTTCAGTCCCCCGTGGGCCTTCGGGAGCAAGGTACAGTTTGTTCCTCTACTTAATCTGGGATGATGCATCATAGTAAACCTCTATTAAGGACAAAGGGGAAAAGGTGAGGGAGTGACAGTGACTACAGAGTGAATATGTGCAGACAAGGTTATTTTTAACCAGGTCCACTTTAAAATGATGTTTTTAATGAATGTTTTTAATAAAATATTAACCACTAATTAAGCATATTCCCCCTTTAGCTCTGGGTCTGCCTTTAGAAGATTACAGTGTCCTAGAGATGGTGGTAGTTTTCCCACTGTGGCTCCTCTGGATTATATGTGCCTTGAGTACTTACATAAGTGGCTTTATTTTTCTATCCATTTAGGCATGGGTAGCTTTTGCCTAGTCTATCTCCACTTAAATTGCTTTTGGCTTCTGAAAATGACTGACTGGGAATAAATAGGTTCTTAATACAGACAAAAATCAGCAGACTGCACCCTTTACTGTAAATGGTGGAGACTATGCCCAGCAGTCACATACATAATTGTCCTCTATAGCCTCACCCCTTTCCATTTTGACATTAATTAATCTGAAGCAATCTCCAAACTGTTCATAGGGCCAAGACTTCATGCCTCCAAACCTTCAATTCCCATGATTGAATTTCAGAGAGTTCATCTCTCCAGCCCTTAACTTTGCCACTTCGCTAATGATGATCGAAAAAAAAAAAGAAGAAGAAGAAGACACTAAAAAAAGAGTAAGGAAAAAAAAATCTCTCACCATCAGCCATATTCTTTTTCCTATCCATCATGGGCCATAGAGGGGAGGACAAAGACAAATTCAGCCAGCCAGAATCTGGGCAGAAAGCAAGAAAGATGACCCCGTGGACTCTGGTGCTGCATTTTATTTTCTCCTATAGTCTATTCATTCACTGCCTTTAGATGGCCTGGTCGCCCAAAACGCTCTATCACACCTCCACAATGCTGTGCAGCAGGTCAGTGTGGGCTGGACAGACCCGCAAGGAAAAGATGGAGATGGAGTAAACTTCCACAATGTTATAGGCAAGAAAGGGGAGTACGGACTTCATTCGATGGATTATTTCATTTTACAGCACAGTCTGACCTTGTTTTAGGTGTTGAAACTTGTCTAAAGCCATGTTAACAGCTCCAACAACAACAACAACAACAACAACAATAATAATAATAATAAGCCACGGCACTGCTAACATGCAGATTCTAGTTTAGCATGGTAACAACCATCTTTAATAATAATCCATCCAGTTGTCGTGGAGATGCTGGAGGCTTCACTGTTGAGATAGCTCAGTGTGACCCAAACACACCAGCATCCTCAGAATCGCGCTGCTAACACGACTAAAATGATGGAAGAGGGCAACTTTGTAAGTATCTACGCAGATCTTTATCTCACAAATCAGCACCTACAGAAGCTTTTTCCTCCTAATTGTGCTGAGCCTGGCGCCTCCAGAAGTGCCGTCCCCTCCATCGCGGACATACTTCCTCTGACACTGTGACAGTTACAGCATCATTGTCCAATCCTTCCTCCCGTGAAGCGTGGCAGTGAAAGTAGACTTTGAGGAGCCCTGGCACTACAAGGCCCTGGATGCTGTTGCTGGAGGGGGGGGGGGGCACAGTAAGGCTGAGTAAGCCTGAGAAATTGCACGGCTTTGGCCCCGCTGCTGTATAGGATGGCTCATTGAGTCTGCAGGTATGTAGCTCACAGTGAGGAATGACTGCAGTCTTTTACAGATGCCCAGCTTCTTTCGGTCTCTCTCTCCCTATCCTTTCATACTCCTCTTCCCTCTGCCTGTGTCTGTCCACAGCTCCTTTTTCTCCTGGGAAATGACCAAGCTGCACTCCTCTGTCACTCGCCTGTATTTTCACCTCTCTCAGTCGAACGTACCGTGCAGTCATTCCTGCACAGGTATGTGCACGAGTGCATATCTCAGCGTCCACATGTGAAAATGTTGCATTTATGTGTCGGTGAGCGTGTGTGTGTGTGTGTGTGTGTGTGTGTTTTGCGTGTCTCAGTGGTCGGCTGGTTGACTGGCTGTGTTTGCAAGGTGTGAGCTGACCTGGGGCTTGAAACGGCCAAGAAACAGCATGACAGATGGCATATTTGAAAGAGGGATTTGGGGGATCGGATACAGTCAACTGAGGTTTGGCACCAAAGCAGGAGCTTGGGCTCCTGTTAGTATTTTCCCTTCCTTCAATCACTGAGCGTGGACACATGAAAACATCCACACAAGCCTTTACAGATGCACATGCTGACGAGAAGGGAACGCAACAATATGAGCATCAAATATTCTCAAATTAATATATTGTCATGCTGATCGAGGCCTTTGCTGTCTTCATCGTGACATTACTTCAGTGTCTTCAAAGAAGAGCAGAGATGAAACACTACACAAACACATAGATACGCGAATACACCCTACTGAGATCTTATAGGTCCAGGTGAAATGGAGGCTCTTGAAACTGATTTTCTGTGGTTGCCTGGCAACTTCATTGTATTTGCCTGATACCAAAACAGGAATGCTGAACAACAAAGGTGGCGGCAGACAAACCAGAGGAGACTGGAACACCGGTTCATATCGGTCGTCCTCTGTCTCAGGCCTCTTCTCAGGAGCTAATGTGCTTAATCTCATCCATCACAGACCGATGGCTTATTCAAAGTGAAAACAATTCCGCTTTTACTGATGAAACTTGCTCAGCGCAGCTCAGACAGCTGTAGCTTGAGTCTGAAGTTTAGCCCGACCTCTGTGGATTACGCTTTCGGCCATGAGCGAGTCAAACATCCATTGTTGTGGCGAGTGAAGCATGCAGAGTGAAAAAGGGACTCTCAAATTCCTGAAGCAAGGAGAAAAGGTTCTGGAGGTCGTAACCCTCTCGGTGGAGCAAACTTTATTCAATCACTTATTTTTTGAGTTTATTGTATCACAACTTAGTGTGCTGCTCTTTCCTTTTGTTAATTATATTTGTCGAGCCCTGTCGCTGCCTTTGGCATGTCCCAACTTTATCGAATCTGTTCCCACACTTCAGGAAAGCTGATCTGCTCCCGCTGCCTCTCCCCGCGCAGCCAGAGAAAGGAAAAGGTTACCCACGTGTTTCCCAGAGCTTCATAGAGACCACTTGAAATGTAAATCTCAGTTTTACGTCCTCCCATTGTGAGTAGCTACATTTTTATGAAAATGACCTGATTTGAATTTAGATGTGGGTACACAGGAGCCGAGGCATTCACTGAGGCACGTCCCTGTTTAATGAAGAGGCGTATTAACAGGCTGTTGTTGACTCCGCTACGTGTCTGTCAAAAAGACAGACACACACTTAGTCATAGCCCTAAAGCTGTGTAAGACACTCTTTGGGCTTTGGCGCTTGATAGAGGCTGTGTTCATTCACCTGGGGATAAATAGGTAATTGAACTGGGAATGTCACTATTAAAATACACAAAGGCAGAGAAACACAGGGCTGTCACTCTCTATCTTGCTCACCTCCTCTCACAAATCCACACACACACACACACATATTAGACATGACATGTATTTGCGTTCTAAAAAGATCAGTTGTTCAAAACAGATCTGAAGGGAAACTCTCTGTGGCACTCTCAGCTGTTTGTCTTCTCAATTAAAAATGTCTTTACTTGTGCGTAGCAATTACAAAACACATCCGCAAACACCTTCACATCGTTAAATAACTGGGTCCCAGCGAGTGCAGGTCTGGATGAGAGGTTTCAAACTCCAAAAGAGGCATCACATTCATTTCCTGAATCTCAACCAGCCACATCAAAAAATGCAAAGTTTGGGAGTTTAAAGGCGAATTTAAAATATCCAGCAGCCTACTGGTTGGAAAATACGTGTTTTTGTTGCTTTTAAAGGCTCAGGGCTTGTGTATTCACTTGCAAATAAAGCTACTTAAGGGGTGAGTGCTTATCTGAAGCTGGTGTTGACCTCTGACCTCCCCGGAAGAGACAAACCAGAGGAAGGTTAAACTTCCAAGTGGAACAGAGCCACATGTGTTTGAGGTATAAAAAATAAAAAAAAAAAAAAAAAGGAGTAAAAAATAGCTCAAAGTGTCCATAACTCTTGGATCCCACTTGTCCCAGCAGCGGTTAGCGGGCTGCGCTGCGCTGCTCTCCTCCACCCTCCACCTCCACCTGCAGGACAGCTGTGCAGCCGCTGCCACGTCTCTCCCCCTCGCCGCTGGAGTGGACGCGCAAAGTGGGGGCGCACTCCTCAGAGCCGGCCCCGCTCGAGAGATGCGCAGCTGTGACTGAGAGAGGCGCGCTGGACTCATCCCTCCACCTCCACCCACCTCCACCCCTCCTGCCTTTTTCTTCTTCTTTTTTGGTGCACAAGCTCTGACTGTTTTAGTTGAAGGAAACTTTTGTGTGTGTGGTTTTTTTTCGGTGCCGATGCTTTTTCGCACCCGCGTCTCTCTCTCTCCCCCTCCAAACACACACACACACACACTAGAGAGCGGAGGCACATTGTCTGTGGCGCAGCGAGACAGTGCGGTGTCCGATTACAAACCGTGCGCCGGGGACCTACCGGCACAGAGCGCTCCTCTGTGGACAAGAAATAGCACACGGGACTCCGGAGGGACGAGAGACAGCGCAGAAAGAGAAGGAGCTTTACCGAGGTCGATTCCTGGCACAGACACAGCGGAACTGAAGAGATCTCATCTTCAGTTCATCTTTATTTTGTGTTTCTGTGGCACCACTCTTCTCACCGGGACGACACACGCAGCCTGGCTCATTACTAGATGAACGGGAGTTGGGCACCTCACCTGGTAAGAGCAAACGCATTTTAACGTGCACCGTGCACCAGCTTTTTATTATAAGGACATGTCACAGCTTCTGGAGCTGCTCCGTTCCTGCACGCAATGCATTTGTCTTCACCTTATATTAAACCGATGCCTTCTGACTGTCATGCACCTTATCTTGCAGCCATAACACCTGATATAAGAGGTTACAGTATCCAGTAGAGAGGGTTGAAGCCCGTGTTTATTCAGGAAATATCCAGAATCCCATTACGCAAAGAATCAGTTTGAGAAGTTTGGGATTTGGCTTTGCGGTGTTTGGCCACTTGGTGGTGCTGACAGAGTGCCACCAGTGCAGCTTTTATAAAATCTCTACATTCAACAAATTCACTGCAGTGTCTGACTTTTCTTTCCTCTTTCAAAATCTGAATGTCTGGTATAATATCTCCAGGTGCACAAATCTCTGCATCGTCTGCAGCGGGTGCATGTACAGTATTTCCTCTCTCTTCTCTTCCTCCTTTTTTTTAAAAGACATAGCTGTTCACCAGTCCTTGAAACCAGTCAGTGCCTTGATAGCACAAATGCAAATGGGACCTTTTCACACTCAAATGTCTGTGATTAATTATGGTATGATTTTTACCCTTTGTTATGGACGTATTTGTAGCGAAGCGGCGTTCAATTAGTCGATTAGATGGATGGACCAGTGTCCATATGTTTCCTTTTTATGTAAAACTCACATTGTGTTTTGATATTTTCATCCCACTTTCTTCCCGTAAAACTGCTTTTAATCTACAAAACATGTGAACAGAGCGGGTGCCCTTTCTGAGGCACGCTCATTGTGTACAAGATAATGCCAGAATTTCCCATTTAATGGCGGGGGATAGGACATATCTCTGTTATTCTGCTCATCCCTTTGTTGAGGATTTCAGACCTTCCAGGCGCACAGCTCGAGCCTTTGGCTTGTCGCACAATGTAAGAGCCAGAGCTGAGTCCTCGCAGGTCATATGGTTTTGTAAAAGCACTTGGAAAAAGTTCTTTTTATGAGTAGAGTAAGAGCTTTATTTGAACTTTTCTTACATATTACACATTTGAGTTCAGCGTTGAGTTCAGTTCGGGAAGTTTGGACAAGTTGAATATACAGTCGGAAAGATAATATGTGGTTTAATTCTGAATTCTCGGCCCCACGTCCTCTTTCCAGTCCTGCAGCAGGTGTGGATGCACTTTAATCTCCAGCCCTGTTGATTAGTGTACAGTTAATCAAACACAATTGTTAACTTACTCACTTATTTATCATTATTTTTTGCAGCCTGAGGCAACAACCTTTGTAAAGAGATGCACATTTTCAGTCAGGTGTGGCGTCCTGAGTATAAAGCACTCAGCATACTCCTTTCTGTTGCATTGGTATTCATGCGGGGTTGTGGTTGTTTTGGAACTTGAAAGCCATGGTCCTGATAAACACAGTCAGCTTCCTCTGATCTTATGGCCTCAGACCCATGAGGATGCTGTAGCTTGTCCATCCTGTCACACTGCGCTTAGCAGAGGAAAAACGTGACCCTTATCCAGATGGTAGAATTACTTTCAACTCACAGCATCCGAGCCTTTATTCGACATTGCATGCAAAAATCCCCGAGGAAAAGAGATGAAAAGGAGACATGAAGTGAGAGAAAAAGGGATGATATGAAAATGCTAAGTCACAAAATCATGTAATATGACGCATTTTGTCAGACGTTGCTGGTTTCTATTAGAGATGAGCTGCTAGAGATCCAGTGTAAATACAGGTGACACTCCAAACACTGGGAATTGATGCTTTTCTCTGTTTCTGTCCTCTCTGGTGGCAATATTTGCTGATTTTCCTCATCTTTCATAGGAATAATTAGCTATAACTCAAATACTTTGAGAGGTTTGTCAAAATAAACATAGAAAGCCGACTGTCAGTTTGGGCCGTCAGAAACTTTGACGTGCATTTCTGACAATCTTCTCACACTTGAGCAAAAAATAAATGATTTGAGCGAAGAATTGGCAGATTTATCAATTGTAGGAATAATCATTATTTGCACTCCTAGACAGCATTAACACCTCAACTCCTTCCTCATAGAGTCATAACACAGACGAGCAGCAGATCCTGACGAGGCCATAATATGGAAAAGCAGCCACACATTCCAGCGGTGAGCGAAGAGCAGCATATGATTAGTGTGATTGATATCGGTGCCATGTTGGGAAATTGCCCAAACACTGACACAGAAGACCAGCACAAACACAGCAATTATTCCCAGCCAGGAGAATTTCATGATGAAAATGACCCCGGTGGCCTCAGCGGGTTGTGTGGTCGCCATGGAAACCCGTTGAATGACAAGCCCATTGTCGCCGACCTTTGTGATTCAGCATCCCCTCGGGGTCGATCCCTGTTGGGAGAGAAAGTGAAAGGCATTGTCATGCACGTGTAAACTAAACAGCCATTACCCTCTGGCCTCTTGGCGCCTCTTTAAGGCCCTTTGGTTATTTATTTATCTGACACCAGCAAGATGGGGCTTTGCTATAGTTTGTTCGTGTACACACGGCCTAACAAAAGATCCAGCTTTACTGGCTGTGAATTGCATGGAAGCCCCGATTTTACAAATTCTCCTCAGCAGATGATTTATTACTCCCTTACAAGTAAACTTGGAGGCTCAAACAATAGTTGAAGTGGTTGGCTGTGTCTTCCTGCTGCGCTTTGTCCTCTCACTACCACAGACTATTTATACATCACAACCACTTTGCCATCATCTGATCCCTCCCTTGTTCTTCTTGCCATTTATGATTTTAAGACTATAGTAAGAGAATCAGAGAAGCTTCGTGTTAGAAGACACCGATTTAAATCTCAAATTCTGCTTTGGTTGTTTGTGTGAGCAGCGGCACATTCAGATACATTTCTGGCTCATCCCTACAAAACCAAAAAGGTTGCCGAGGTGTAAGTACACAGTTCTTTTCTTTTCTTTTCTGCCATTCTCGGTTATTTAGTGACATGGTGCAATGTTGCTATGGCTACTCCAAGGTTTCCTGCAGGGGATCTGAGTGCATGTCCATCACAAAGGAAATGAAAATGTTGGCAAAATGAAAGTTTATCATCCACTTGTGTTCTTTAAAAGGCCAAAGTGTCACAGTGGTTGTCATAGAAATCGTGAGAAAGTTATCAAGTTGGGACACGCGGCGCAACCCCGTGGCATCTGTAGCCTCACGAAAGTCTGCATGGCATTTGCGAGGCTTGCATCACATTGCGTTAACGTTTGTAAGTAAGTAAAGCGAATAAAAATGGCAGTGCAGCACACACACACACACACACGCACACACGAATACATTCACACATAAACGACTCCTCTGGTGGGACGGATCCTTGTAAAACAGGCAGGGGAAGATGTGGTAATTTCACACTGCATGCTTAACAGCAAAACCAGCACAGGGGCAGGTGTAGGAAATAATTTGAGTTCACAGTGCGGCAGGGAAGCGCAGGCTTGCGAGATGTGATCCTGGATGTGCTATTATTTTTGCTGCTTGGATCCAAGAATGAATATCTGTGGTTTGAGTAAAACATCCAGTCTCATGTCCACACGTCAGAGGGAATTAGCGACGCTAAACCAGCCTTCACTCGCCAGCAATGTTACACTACATTAGCTCTGTCTGTCTCCCCGCTACAACCTCAAACCCCACTCAAATAGTGGAGGAATATGTCTTTTAACCATGATGCCAGCACAGGAAGAAGAGGGAGACTCTATTTGGGTCACGATTAAATAATCCCCAAAGCCTCTTTTTCACTGGGGATCGAGCCAAGAGGATGTTTGAAAGGTTAAACAGAGATGGATCCCGAAACTTCTGTGACAACAGGAGAAGCGATTATTGTAAACTTATTTAAGTTTGGAGTTTGCCGCACTTTTCTTTTGTGCTGCTATGAGGCTTGCGAGTGGTGGCGGCTGATGGGAGGAGAAGCAGACGGGACAGGCGGGAGGACGGCAGAGAGAGAGAGTGTGTGAAGAGGTATAATGAGTCAAGGGGAGAAGAGGTGGAAAGAGGATTTTTCAAATGAGAGATGGAGGAAGAAAGAGTGGAGAGGATTTGCTGGTCTTTGTTTACTGAGTGATTGAGTGCCACAGGGCCATTTGAAGGGTGAAATGAGTCATGAGTTGTCACCAAACACACACACACAGAGAAACACACACTTCTCCCCTCGCTGGGCCATCACCCAGCTGTATTTCTCCGGAAGATGAATGACTTTGAAGCATCAATGAGTGGATCATTTGATAGCGGCGCTCAGCCCGTACATTTCTCTTATACAGGAGCTTCTTGTTTCAGGCTGCAGCTTGTAACTCCGCAGTGAGAGCATAACTGGACTGCCTCCTGTGAGACTTTGACACTCTTCGCTATGTATAGTCACGGCTAAATTAGCAGTCTACACCTATTACTGAAGCAGGTGCACAGATTTGTGCTGTCTGCGTGTTTATTTGTGTGTCATTCGAGGTTGTGTTGTGCCATATGTTTTTCATATCAGCAGGAGGTGGATGCACTGTAGCTTAAGTCTTTCGTGGGTTTAGAGTTTTTTAAGCCTCATGGGACATGCATTGCCGCATCTTATCTTTATAGAGCATATCATTATACGATAAGAAGCTCTTTTGATGTGAGGTGTTTAGAGCTATCCGGGCGTCATCTATCGCAGCGCTGCAAACAGCCAGAGAAGCTGTAATTTGATCAGTGAGAGGATATAAATAAAGAAAATCCTTTAATCTTCTGCAAATGAAAACATTTATCTCTACTTTGAAATCATTACGAAGGGCTAATCAGAGCAATATCCTCGAAAAAAAAATTCCAGTTGCAAGAGGTTGCTTCCCTCAGCAGATGAATGAGCAAACAAAATTACAGAGCGTGCTATATTCTTTTTATCCAACCTTATATGAAAGTTTGCGATAACATCTAAAAGATAAAGAGGCCCACTACTTGTAGTTCGGCCACGCGGGAAAAATGGGGAGGGAGGAGAGATACAGAGGGAGATTAAAGGAGAGATATAAAGAAAGAGAAGGAGAGATTGGACACCGCAGGAAGATGTGAAAGATAAGAATGTACATTTTTCAGACAAAGAGGGGTGGCGCCTGCTTTATGAATGAAAAAAGAAAGGGCAACGGAAAGAAAAAGGAACAGGAATAAAGAAATAGAAGGGATGGTAGGGCAGGACACAAAGGCGAAAAGTAGGCAGGCAGCAAGACACGCAAAGGAGAGTGATAAGAAAGAGAAAACTTACAGGGACGTGCTGCGATGGAGAGCAGAAGAAGGAAGGAAGAGTTAAGGAAGCAATTGTGCACTTCCTGGGGATGAACAGGTCGCGTCTTACTCACTTTTCAATATCCCCAAAAAGACCTTCGCTTTTACAGCTTCACTTATTGAATTATCCCAAAGTGTAAAACTCAAATACCATCGCCTCCAAACCCAGAAAGTCCAGAGATGTTGAAACTCTCCCCCGAGTCGATAAAATGTATTACTTGGCACTCAAAGCAATCGAGGTTTACTTTTCACGCCCTCTGAGACCACATACAGTTAAAGTAACTAATTACATTTAGTCAAGTGCTGCATTTAAGCACCGTGTTGAAGGACATAACGTGGGCTCTTGCTTTTAGTTCTACTTTGTTACATTTCAGTGGACAGTGCTGTTCTTTGTAGTCCTCTTTCACTTTTATTTGGTTTCACTACTTTCTAGTAGTAAAAGACTGCAAGAAAAAAACTTTACTCCAAACTTACTTTACTTTTACATGTAGCCAGTCAACAGACAGGTATAAACACATTATTTATCATAAAGTAGTAGAGGTTTCTTTTGAGGACACCAAACCTACACCCCCTTACACCCACAGTGCTGCACACACATATTCAAAAGAACCCACTAAAGACTATGCACGTTAAAAAAAACATATTCGTTCCCATTCGGCACTTAAATCCTACAAGACTGAATCTTTACTTCAACCTCACTTGCGTTCCTGTGGATAAAAGTGTCAAAGTGCCAAATGATTAAATGTAAATGCACGGTCTCGAAAGAAAAGGAAAAATAAGAAACAAGAAAGAAAACGCAGCCTCATGCTCTTGATGGTAGAGTGCTACTTGACACAAACCTACAGCGCTGTTTTCCCAAACCTTTGCCTGCGAACACTACGCTCTCTACACGCTCTCCAGACATGAGAGTCTCATGAGTCACACCGCGTTATTGGTGTGTGTAGAGCATGAATGTGAATGTGTAGTCTACCCCGGTCGTAGGCACAATGCTCGCTCAGTTCTGAAGGTGAAACCGCACAGAGGATGTGTGGTCTGATATAAACCACCAGCAGTGAATAACGAACCACTTATTATTCCTACTGAATAACATTTCATTCTCCTTTGAATAAACCATCAAGAAGAATGAGCCCTCAGTTAGAAACCCGGCTGCCTGGCTCTCTGCCAGCACAAGCACCTTATTTTGTTGATTGCACTGTACGCTAAAGTGACTTGACTTTTGACTTTTTCTTATGCTTTGTGCTTGAAAAGAAGTCATTTCGAGTTGAATACTTTTTACAAGAGTGGAAATTGGGGATATTTTATCATGGAACATTAAGTCTATTGAAAGTCTATCAAGGTACAGGGCTTCAACGTTAAGGGTATCAGTTTCTGTAAGAGACGACAGTGTGGAGCGCCTAAAAACACACATCC
Organism: Anabas testudineus; assembly: GCF_900324465.2. Taxonomy (NCBI): domain Eukaryota; kingdom Metazoa; phylum Chordata; class Actinopteri; order Anabantiformes; family Anabantidae; genus Anabas; species Anabas testudineus. The sequence goes on from NC_046611.1 coordinate 25,569,596, forward strand.
CAGCGTACACACAGTTCACTATGTGTTGTAGTATTTTCTTAACAGACGAGATATGAGTTAAACCCTGCAGCTACAGTTCAATGAAGGACAAGGCACAGCCGAGAACGAGAGGCAGGATGTAAAGAAAGATTATATAAATAAATAAATAAATAATCCACATAGAGGAAAACCACACAGAGTGGAGGAAGTAGCAAAAATATCCCTGTGTACAAATACGAACATATTAATAGTTCTGTTTGTTTCACATGTCCTCTGGTGCATGTGTGAGGCCTTCTGGGATCAGCAGGGTGACTCTGAGCAGCTGAATGAAAGGGTCCGGTTTCACTTTCTCAGAGATGAGTCTGCTCCCATTTGTTGACCTCAGCTCGACCAGACCGGACCCCGACTTCCCGGCTGCTCTTTCATACACATATGCATATAGGTGTGCAAGAAAGGTGCGTAGATACGTGCCGCTTAGGGAAGAAAAGGCTGCTTTCCTAAATCATGACTAGGTGAGATCAGCTCAGTCCAATCATTGTAAATGAAGGACAAAATGCATTTTTTTGCAGGAAATCTTCACAGTTGTTTTTGACTGAAGCTGTTGCCGAACTCTTAAGACAGGCGCAGCGAAGGAGGGAACTCCTACGCAGAGGATACATTTCCTCTGGACTTGCACTAGCACAACACGTTGTTGCAGTGCTCTTGTTGTCATTAAAAATAGACCTCTGCCCTTCTGAAGCAAGGGCCCCGTAGCATCCTGATCTATTTTGTGCTCCACGCTGTTCGCCAAAGGCTTTCTGGTTAGAAAAGTACTCCCTGCTCTGCAACAGTTAAGGGCAAAAGAGGATTCTTCCCTGCAGGGTCAACTTCTTTTTATTGACTTTAGGAAAGCACAGAAAAAACGAGCTGTATTGCACAACGCAAAGCAGAAACTGTTGCCAGAGACCATAAAGCAGCTGATACTCAGGAGGAAATAGTGCGAATGAAGATTGTTGAGGGTTTTTTTTTTTTTTTTTGACTTATCTTTTATTGCCTCTACTGGTGTTACAAACACCTGAAATTTATAGCTGGAGTTCAGCAAACAATTCATGATTTTTTGAGAGGTAAAGAATGTTTTTCTCTCGAAATCATAATTTTAATCAAATCATTTATTTATTCTGAGAGGAAAATACATTTTTCTTCTGCTCTCAGGTTCAGGATCGTGTTAACGGGCAGTGCTGTACATTAATAGACATAAAACAAAATCAGCTTCCAGTTTGTGAAGCAAATTCAGTCTGAAACATCCACAGACAGTAGCAGGACTCTCTGAATACGATTAGTCCAATGTAGCCTGCTAGTGTCATCAGCAGAGCTCTACACCCACACTGACTCCCCACTAGATCCATATAGACCCATAATTAACACATTATCTTTCAAAAACCATATTTGTTCTTGCCTTTTCATATGTCCTATAGGTTCCATTTTTACTGAGTCAATCAGAGTAATTGGCTCAGCTTTTTTTTTTTCAAACTTTTATTAGTCCCACAGTGGGGGTATTGCAATGTGGACAGACTGCCCCACGACCAAGGGTTAAGTAGCTAGGAGAAACCAGAAATCAAACCTCTCTGTTCAGTAGACCACTGCTCTACCACCTGAGCTACTGCCGCCTTGTCTTTTTCACTCTTTACTGCTTCTTAGTCATCATTTTTCCCTCTCACATTGTGAATCGATGCCGTTCAGACTTCTCACTCACCCCCTGTGTCATCATCATGCTTTTTCAGCCAGCTAGGTGTAGGCAAAATAATTAAAAAGGCAAAGATTTTTCAATAGACACAGTCTGTTGCCATATTTAACCACAAAGTGTGATTACTGTGAAGGAGGTAAAGGATTTTAATTGCAGTGTACACTCACATGATTCCCTGCTTTTGTTATAAAGCAGTGTGGGACAATGGAAACCACGCCTAAAGAAACGATTACGCAAATCATATTGTTCTTTCTGCCTGAGTGGCTGGACTATAATTTATCTGCAAGTCTGATTCAGCATTTGGCCCCTCACCAAATTTACCTATTTCTCGTGTCTTTTTTCTTTGTAACATTTCCTACTTTCATACTTCCTCTGTATACAGAAGAATGCTACATGACGGGATGATTAATGCAGATCATCCAGCTGTATCATTCTCTCGAGGACAGAAAGCTTTCACATTTATTAGAGACATATTTCTTCAACTGCAAGATGTATGCTCACACACACAAAAAAAAAAAGCACGAATGTCAGGGTGGATATACAGCAGCGGTGGGATAAATACAGATGGACAGAGTTAAAGTGGACGCACCCAAGCCTTGTTGGGAGGCTTAAGAAACAGCAGCGTTGCAGTTGAGCACACCTGGAGGCCACATGTGGCTTACCCCAGCCTGCCTCCCACAAGCATCCCGGGTTGGAAAACTTCATCGTCATCACTTTAACTAAGGGTGGAGGGGATCATTAAGTCATTATTTATGTCCTTTCTGCTGTTTTTATCACCTCCAGACACAGTCTCACAATGCAGACACCCACACTCACAGACCCAGAAGAATAACATAATTGTATGAGGCAGCCAGGGGGTCTCGTCTAATAGAAAAGGTGCAGACATTAACAGTCTGGCCCAGCTGTAGACATGACTAACCCACCTTTTTTTTCCCCCTGCCAGGCTCATTTACACCTTGTGTTGTTTATGTTTATTTACACTCAGAGTTCCCAGAGTGAACTTTCACTTTCACAGATTTTCTTCCGTTTAAGAGTTGCAGCAGCGCAGGGGAAGTTTTTACAGGCAATTTCCCCTTTACAATAACAGTACTTTGCTTGATGAGCCCGGATAAAAACTCATCGTCAACACAGCACGTTGAGCTGCCTCTCACCCAATTTTGGCTTCTTCCCCCGCAATATTCTCTAGCATGGAAAACCAGCCGGTTAGTTATGGGTATATTTGTGCGAGCTGGCTTATTTCAGGCTGCCTCTCCTTGTCACTGGGTGAGTTTGAATAACATTTTCACTCGTTCTGTCATCTTTTCACACTGTGATGGATGATTGCAGTCATATGATTGCAGTTTACATAAAACAAAACCAAGTGTGTTGGTGAAAACAAAGACATATGGGACAAGGTTGGTCTACAAAACTGAGACGTGTGGGAAATTGGAGGAGAATTGGATGTTAAACAGACCTGCACTGGTTTGCACCTGGGGCTGTGGCTCCTGTGAAAAGCCGTGTAGAATCAGCTCTTTGGACAGCACAGTCTCTTAATGCTGTCGTTTTCCCTGGTGTTTCCTTTTTCTTTACCTTAAAAGGGGGGCGGGGGGGGGCACTGCCCTGCTGCTTTTGCAGCTGTGCCTGACCACCTCACCCCGAGACTGTTCCCCTGTTGATTTTATGTCCTGATTCAATTACCTCTGTGCGACTGCTCTCCTGGACTGGATTCAAGACATATGAGGAGTTTCACATTTATGGCACGTGGTGTGCATTATTTATGGAAAGCCCAGGCACAGCCTTCACAGCAAATCCACACTTTCTGAGCCTTCTTGCCTTTCGCTAAAGTACCTCTAACTTCCTCAGTCTGTTTCTTTCAATCCGTTTAAACTCATCTTCTATTAATCCTCTCCATTCTCCTCCCTACTTGTGGCTCCTTTTGTTCCCGCCTAACCTCTTTAACACCCTTCTCCTCTTCCCTCCAACCTCCTCTATCCTTGCTGCGTCACTTAATTTCATCTCATCCAACCTCTTCTCCTCATCCTCTCCTACAACTCGTTCATCCTTTGTTCCTCTATTCTCTTCGTTATTACCGGCCTCTCTCCTGTAATCAATCTCAGATGACCCTAAACGCCTTTCTCGCCTTTTCTCCTTATCAAATCTTTTTCTCCTCTCTTCACGTTCGGAAGGTTAGGATAGTGCGAGACTAAGGGCCATTACTCCATCGTGTTTCAGTTTTCCTATACAGTGGAGCAGCCCGGCTTTTGCAAGAATTCACTGGCAGAAACAGGAAATTGAAACAGCACCCGCTGAAACTGACAGCATGAGTTTGTACAGTAGAAATCAGTGTAGCCATATGATAAGTCACTCATACTGTGGAGCACTTTTGCAGTGGTAGACTAACACAAGACTGAAAATAAGAAGTGGCATTAACTGTGAAGTGTCCTCCATGTTATCAAATTAGATGTCACTGATGAACCAAATTATTTCTTGGTTGTCTCACAGATGAAACACAGATAATCAACTTAATTATTCAATTATTCAAATTGTTGCTTTTTTTTTTTCAGTCAGTCGTTCCACTAGCAGATTATCGCAGAGATAGATTCAGTGTCTCCTCTCACAAAGAAACATGCAAACAGCAACAAAGAAGTAGAGATCAGACATGGATCTATAAGCAACACTATTAAAATAATAATTATAAGAGCAATAAATAAAGAAAGCACAGGTGCAAACTCACGCTCATAGTGGAACATGCAAGTAAACATAAACTGCTACAAATGGGTCATACTCTCACACTAACAAAGAGCCATTTCAGCAGTAATGGATACATTTGGGTTAGGTAGACAGCTGTGCACACACACACATTTCTTTAAGGTGGTGTGAAACCATCCACACACACAAAGACACGCACACACACACACACACACAAACATGCATATGCAGACAGGAACATCTGTTTTTGGCCTACAATCAAGCCCAGTCGGACCCCAGGGCTCAACAACAGTAGAGACCACACATTAGATACACCCTGTCTTCTTGCAACTGACTCCTGGGGATTTAGATGCGCTGAGGGGGTTTTAACCGAGACCACAACCTGTAATTGTTATTATAATGACACAGGAAGGTATTTCCACGTTAATGCATGCCATATTTCTGTAGACATTTAGATCGATCAACCAAAATGTGAGGAGCTGTGTGCCTGGTGTGACTCTTAGGTGTTGCGGTGTGTGTATCCTGCATGAATATGCATTGTGGGGGCAAGTTAAGCTTTTTTTTTTCTCCACAGCAATATGAGGCAGAACCTAAACATAGAAAGTGAATTAATATATTGGAGTTAAAAGTGATGATATTCAGCTTTGAAGTTGAGCCATCAAAGGCATCATGTAACTGCATGGTTCAGAGGGGCAACGATGCACTCTACTATATATTTAGCTGTGAGCTTAAATTAGGCCTGTCACAATTACAGACACATTCCATACTGGCTTATGCGTCTCCTCATCTGTCGGGGAAGCTGATGTAGCTGTTGCTGCAGATTAGACGGTATTGTTTTTGTTCCCAGGTGGCGCTTTGGGAGGGAGGTGTGGTGGTTGCATGTATGCGTTAAAAGAAAGAAAACAGGAAAAGAGGAAAGATGACTGGAGAGTGTGTTTACCGTTGTGTGTATCGTGTGTGTGTGTGTGTGTGTTTGTGTCAGCGTGTCCTTGTGCAAGCTTTCGTACGAGTGAGGAGAGGGCACAAAGCGTCTGGTCCCTACCTGCCTAATCAAGTTAGTCGGAGAGCCTGCAGCTATGGCCCAAATAGAGACTGTAGCTTGTCACTTTTATACAGGAAACTTTGAGTTTCCCCCACAAAACTCATTAAACACCAACATGAAGCCTGGAGCTGCACAGCTACACACACACACACACTCACACACACACCTGCTCTCCTACTCTATACTTGCTGACACACGCAATAGAGACCACCAACCCTTCTCCTTGCGAGACGGGAGAGTTTTTGAGAATAATGTCTTTGTAGTTTTACCCAAACTACAAATGTTAAAGATACACTGCATCGTCTGTTTGATATCTAATTTGTTCCAACAGACTCACACTCTGATTCTTTTTGGCCTCACAGTCAGACAGGCAGGATGCGTATTCTCACTTCTCTAATCCTCTAATCCCTGTCGCTCTGTCAGTTTTTCGGAGGGAAATGATGACACATTATCAAAGTGATTTCTATTTGTTACATGCCTCATTTAGGTCAATTAGAGGAAAGAGTTTTTTTTTGTATTGTCAGTGTTTCAGGGGCACAGTGGCACCAAACGCCAAAAATGTGCAATTAGTTGTCTGACTGTGACATCTTCAAATATTCACAAATGTTTGTCACGTGGAGGCTTTAAAGGCTGGCTTGTTGCTACAAGGAAGTTGTGTCATTGTTATATTGTTGTGTTGTAGACTGAATAGTGTGTGTGTGTGTGCAAACTACTGTATAATTGTGCATATATGTGTTAATGGAACATAGCGTATTACTATTTCTTATTTATTACAATCATTGCAGGGAGGCTGTATGTGGAAACCTTTTGTTTGAAATTTGCAACAGTAATCATCATTATCATAAATTACTAATTATTAGGCTGGCTGTAGCTGTCAATCAGCTTGTAGTGCTGCAATACAATCTGCTACTTATTTCCTGAATTAAGACCTTAGTTGTTTGGTTTCTAAAATATCTAAATAAAACATAACTGTTTTTTTAAAAGTCTGAAGTTGCTCATTTTGAGTGAACAACAGCAAAAAAGATTATTTTTACTCATACTAATCTTTTCTCCTATGTTGTTGAAATATGGCTTAGGCCCTATCATAATTGGAAATATGAATGAGAATGCACCATATCTCCTGATAACGATTCCCTGTTCCACTGTGTCCTGACCTGAGGGCAGATACATCATCATCTTCAACTTGTCTAGTGTGCTTTACACACAGATTGTGCTGTACTGTATGATTACTGGTGCAGTGTAATGTTAATTTGAGTCAGCACTAACACAGAAACTGAGGATCGAAATCAACAGCTGCATGTTGATATTTCACATCTGGCTAAGATCCAATCCACTATTGGACAGCACTGGTGCCAGTACTAATATCACAGGTACTGTTTCAAAAGACAGTAGCCTAAACCCACTTGTGTATGTGTGTGTGTGTGTGTGTGTGTGTGTGTGTGTCTTTGTGTGGTCTGCACACCTGTGATCTTTCTCTACTTTACATTCCTCCCGCCCTCTGTCCATCTAGCGCGGTATGCTGATGATTTAGCAGTACACTGGCAGAGTGGATTAACTGTGCAGTTCACGCTTTCTGTCTGAAGTTTCATGCTTTAAAGGAGGGCAGAGTGTCACTGATCAGAGAAAGAGACAGTGTGGAAACATTATAGTCAGACCTGATTAGTAAGAATGTAGCGTGACGCACTGTGGGTTCTGCATCAATAATGACACCGGAGAAAATCTGCTTGAACCTCAGTTTTCTCTTTCCCTCAGAAGTCTGATATCTCCCCTCCTGCCCTTGTCTACAAAGTGTGGCAGCTCCCATAACACCCTCCATCCTGGTAACACCACCACCTCCATGCTGCTATGAAAGGGCATCATACAATATGAAAAATACAGATTCCTGTAATTTAGTTTAGAGATTTAGTTTGGTTAGTGTGTGCTACATTTTTCCATATTTCCACATGTGCTTATATGAGGGCAACATTTTCATTGAGCCAGCGTTTCTGCCTCAGAGCTTTGCCAACCTGTGCTCTAATTCGCTGCTTCTCTGACCTTCCAATTGGCATTTACACTGGAAATCTACCTGCACTAAAGGCTTTGTTACAGTGGTTAATGAGCACACGCTGAATGACAACCTGGTCATTAAACCTTTGGACTTAAGCATGTAGATAATGCCATCTATTGATGCGGGTGAGATAATGAATGGACTCAGAGGTGGTGTGGTCTTAAGCTTCTCGCCTTGCAGTAACACTGTTGTCTTGACTAAAATGAATTTCACTGCTGGGGGAGGGGTGTGGGTCATTAAAACCATCACCTATCAACTTCACTATTTATAAACACACTATGTAATGTGAATATTCATGCTGCACTGTGAAGGACAACATTAAGGTCAATAAGTTATTTTTGAACAAAAAAGAGGAGATGAGAGCCGATGCCATGAATCAGAGCTCGCGTGGCACTCGGCAGAGGTTACGATGAACAAATCGTGCGGTTTGATTGGCGTTCTCACCGTTTTCTAGACTCTCATTAGCGACAGTTTTGAAGCAGGCTACAGTTACCGTCCTTAAGTGAAAAAGCCATTACACAGACATCATGATGCAGCTATGTAATTATGGATATCTTCCCTTCTATTAATGTGTGTGATTGTTGCCTTGACTGCTTTTCTATGCGTTTGCAGTTTACCCCACCAGGAGTGAGCTGTGAGATGTGTATGTTGTTGTGCATCTTCAAAAACAGCCTGGCCTCTCTCATGGGGAAAATACAGTGGATCACACAGAAGGAAATGCAATTACTGCATCCCACCAGAATCCTAATCACCGAGCCCTGATGTTAAAAGTTAGCCTCTTTAATGTGTTGAATTTCAAAGACACAGCACAAATCATTTGATTTACTCAGCCACATCTTCACTGGATGTAAATAAGCTTATTAACAAGCAATATTTAATGTGTGAATCCCTTGACCTCACGGAGACCTACTGACTTTACTCAGAGAGGGTCCCTGAGGACGTGCTGAAATTAATATATTTACACTGAATATGTTTATTTAACACTGTATTTGATTTAACCTAAAAAAATTCAGTTAGTGTAGCAGCAGGTTGGTTGTGTGTGTGTGTGTGTGTGTGTGTGTGTGTGTGTGTGTGTGTGTGTGTGTGTGTGTATGTTCTTTTATATTTGAGGTGCACCTGAACAAACATCAAACTTTCCCCAACTCAGCACTTAAAACTTTGTAAAACTTTGTTTAGGGATTTGTAATTCGTAATGTGCAGGTGCTTGCAATATTTCATTACGTGTTACGCTGCATAAAGTACGGACAGTACATGTAACACAGCATGTGCAGAATCAACCTCTTTCCAGAATCTTCTCCTGGACTCCAGCTGGGACTCAAATGCCCAGTTAAAGCCATTACCAGTGTCCCCTGCTCCAGTAGAAGTGAACCAAAAAAAAGGAGGTGGAAGAGGAATTACAGAAGTAGTACAGTCCATAGCTAGACTGAAGATGTTGCCTTATCATGGACTTAATAGATCTAGAGACACATTTTGCCTGGAGCTAAGGTGTGTAGGTTGGTTCTGAAAGTAGCTGCAAGTCACAGGAATCTCTATTTTTGAGGAGGCTAACTGTCAGAGTGGACGAGTCCATACAGCTCGCTGTGAAAGACGATTCTTCAGACTTCTCACTAGCACCAGAAGAAAGAAGGAAGGCAGACAGAGGGAGAAAGAGAGAGAGCGAGAGAGCGAGATAGGCCTACATCTGTTTGCTTGGTCTAGTAGAGACACAATCATATTGGATGCCTGCAGGCTCCGTCTCCGACTCCGCTCTTCTGTTGTTCCAGTTTACCCTTGGGAGTCGTGTTCGGGGAGACAGAGGCTCAGTCAGACACACACACACACACACACACACGCTAAGACCACTTCAGCTGCATCTTTTCTGTGTGTGTTAAAACAGCTGCCGTTAACCAAACCCATGTCTCCCTCTCATTAATGCTATAACTTTGTGCTATTGTGCCTGTCTCTGATGTTAACGGGACAAATTACAAAGACCAGGCACTCAACAGACACACGCACGTGCACACGCCTGTGTAATTAATTGGTTCCAGTGGAGCCAAGAGCTAATTTACTATCCCTCCTGCCACATTCAGATACAGTAAAACGAGTCAGCTGAAGGAAGCTTCCTTATGGCTTCCTCCCCATCTGTAGGCCCTTTATGTGTGTTGAAATATACGTATGATGTTTTTTTTTTTATTCTGCCAAAGAGGTGGTAGTTGTTGTTGTTGTTTTTCAGGCATATAATTACTGAGCGTAGGAGTTGGCAGACTGTTAGCCTTGTTATCTTGGATGTGCTGATTGCAAGAAATGTAGGATGATTGATTATAGTACACTCTTTGCTGCCCTCCGCCTGCTTTGGTTTAGCCCGATTGGGACTACACATCAGTGTACGACCAGAATTTACTAAAAAAAGAGGAACTCTGATGTGATGTGATGTGATGTGTTCTCATAGTGATCCATGTTGTTATGAGCACTGAACACACACTGCTAGTTAAGAGAGGAATCTGCTGCTTTTCCTTCTGTGGACGTCCAAGGCATTAAAGGTTACTGTAGGTGATTTCTTTTCAGGGTTAAACACTTAATGATGAGTTCACCAGATAGTTGCTAACTTTGTCTATAATAATAATAATAATGAATACTTATTATAGTTTTCAGAGCTTTAATACTGAAAAGAACTGAGGCCTGTTACAGCAGACATTAGTGTAATGTTAGTAAAACAGTCGAGTTATGGGCCAAAAAAACCAAATCAATGCATCAAAAGAAGCTACAAAAAAATCCTCACTGATAAGAGCAACCACAGAGTCGGGTGAGCGACCCCCTTTTGTGATTCATTGTTATTATAAAAAATGTGCAGCTTTAAAATAATAGCTCTGTAAGATAAAGCGTAGAATGTGGTCAAGTATGATACAACTTCATAAAAGGAAGTTTTCAGAGTTGTGCTACTTTTTCACTTTCCACCTCTGCTGTAAAAGATCCAAACAGTGGCCACGGTTGAAATCTCTGTACATACAGCAAGTACAGTACAATAAAGCATCTCAATCTCCACTGCACCGCAAGAGATTTCATCCATCATTCCCCCAGTCGTCTTCTGTCACCACTAAAGCTGATATGATTGATAGCGATATTAGTAATTCGATGATTCTAAACTGCACCAGAATAAAGAAAGTCTCCACTGACTGATTTCACGCTCTCGGCTGACTTTACCCTTCAGCGTCATTATTATTTTGTTCTTTATTTCTTTTTTCATTTAGGGTCTGCTAATAATCAAGGTTGCATTTCATTCTTCTGCGAGGCGCGTCTGTGCCCTTTTGGAAGTACAGATCAAAGAGCTGGTCCTGTAGCTTCCCAGGGCAGCAGGAGCCCCCGCGTTGCTTCTTCACCTTTAGAGGAGCAGAAGGCGCGTGTGTTCGTGTGAATGCCACCTCGGTTTTAGACTCCTCCACCTCGGTTTTAGACTCCTCCACCTCGGTTTTAGACTCCTCCACCTCGGTTTTAGACTCTTTTTAGACTTTGCACACAGCTGTCGTCAGTAATCATATAATTAAATGAAAACATCAGCATTCCTCACTGGTGGGCTTTAATAAGTCCGTTTTCATGTGCTCCAGTATTTGCATGTTTTTTTTTTTTAGTTTTTTTTTTTTTTAGTCTTGGGCCATTTGCACTGCTGCCTTGATCAGCCATCAGATGACACCTCTCCTCTCATGTGGATTGACCGCTAATATACCGCAGAGAACAAAGGCTTTGAAGTGGGAGAAATCTTTGATGCCAATGCATTACCTGACCAGTTAATGTTGAGAAAATGACAGAAATTTTTTGAAACTTCCTTGAGGGGATTGTTTTGATCATCTCAACAGTTAAAAAAAAAAAAAAACTAAAACCTTACGTGAGGACACAGTAGCGAGCTGACATCAGTGAGGTACTTTGCAGAAGTTGTTATGGAAATATCAGAGAGGGGCAGTTTTGGGGCGGCGGTGACAAACTCTTGGTTCCGTCTCTGAGATTTGAGCCACTCCAGCGCTGCGAGCTTGTTGTGACAACTCGCTCCCTGTGAACAGCACTTTCTTGACACTGAGAGCAGCTTCGACAGTAGCCTGAGGGTCTGGGCTATGTGTCAGAGCCGCTGTCTCAGCAGCAGATCAGTGCCGGGGTCGGCCACTGGATTTTTTCACATGCTGACACTTATTTATACAGACGTCTCTCTGCAGCAGTGGTCCGGCTCGAAAGGTAGAGATGTGACTTATCCAGTATTGTTAATTGTCACTGAAACTGAGAGTGTGTGCTGCTGTCTGTATGTTTGTTTCAATTTTGAAGTCATTCTTTTTGTCTCTTTCTAAAAAAACTGTAAAAGGTAACTTTCATACTTCCATATGAAGAACTTAATGAGAAGATTGATACCACTTTTACATCTGTGTAGTAAATATTGAGCTTTTTTCAGCAGCTTCCTAACTTAGCATAAAGACTAGATGTACTACTACTACTCCAGTGCAACATAATCAACATATTATATCTAGTTTCTTTTTAACGATACACAAACCAAAGTGAGAAATGACTTAATGTCTTGTTCCAGGAGCTTACTGTATGTACCACATTCTTAGTCCTGGAGTCCCTACTGGTTGCCTGATCAGTGTCTGCAGGGGAAATAGTAATAATACACAGAGGAAGCCTTATGAACATTTGGTACTTTTCTTTCTATTGTTTAGTTTTCTTTTGTTATTTTTGTGCCAAAAAAGATTTGATGCTTCTGGCAACATCTGGTGCCTTGTCAGACATACTGTATTTATCAATAATTCGCTCTTGTTATTCCACTAATATCCCTTTTTTTTAGCTGTCCGCCAATCTCTAGGGGATTATCTTGTCACAGCCAGCAGTTAGTGTAGACGTGATGTCAGATTTTGTTATTTTAGGAATAAGGCAAACTATGTGTTCCCAGTTTTTCTGCTATTTAAATTAAGTTAGTCAGCTCGGTGATGGTTTTATATCTATAGTACAGATACCGAATCAACCTAATCGACTGAATCAAGAAAAATAATTAGTGTATTTGCCAAATTATCTCATGTTTTGTTGAAGAAAACTACAGACACAGCTCCTAATCAAAATCATACAATATATCGGACCTTTGTCACAAGTCAAGTAGAAACCAACCAACCTCAGAAATGATTAATTCTCTCTAATTATGAAGTCACCGTGTAGGCTACAAGTCCTGACTCTGCCTTACCTTGACCTAAATTTGGAAGTGAACAGTTTCGAAAACCCTGCTCTGTATTCAAAGGGCTACCCTGCCGGGCTTCCTGTAATGTTTCGAAGTCGCAGGTCATATTGAACTACCTCCAGCAATCATGAAAGCAGGAAGACGAGGCCAAGTCATGCTGGTAATTGCTGTCTAGCGACGCGTGAGAGCTTTTCACATGGAAGTTTCTCTCTTTTCAAGCATGATGTCACTTCTTCTGCCACATATTGCATGTTGTTGAAGCCTTCCCTCTGGAGTCTGGAGGTTGTGTTGTCGTAGACACACGCAGACCGCATTTAGGCACGTGGTAACGCGTCTGCATGAGTGCTAGAAGATCAGCGAGTTAAGTAAAAATAACAGCAGGATTTGGGAACCTCGAGAGAGTTAGGGTGGGGCTCTTGGAGGAAATTGCCGGGTATGTTTTTTGACACAAGGCAGCAGAGAGAGTCGGTGTGTGTGTGTGTTTCTGTGGCTCAATGAGTGTGTGCACATGTGTGTGATGTACGTCCCAGATTCAACTGGACCAAGGCTATGGTTGTGGTCAGGCAAACCTTTAGGGCTGGTCAAAGGAAGCCTTTTTACCTCAGTGCAGTCCACAGCCTCTGGTGTGCTTAACATTCACTGTGTTTTTCATCTTGTACAAAGAAAATACAAAATACCAGCTATAGATGTGTACAACCATTGCTCAGGAGCAGAGGAGTGTGACGTTATCTTAAATTGACCCAGAGACTATATACATTAAAACTTTCAGCACAAGTTTGTAGGAAGAGTTGAGTTCCCTGCAAAGTTTCAGCCCTCCGCCAGAGAAACCCCGTTCCTCATCCCCAGCGTCATCATCGAGCTTCATCGGCTGTGTCCCTTCCTTCCATATGCTGAGAGCAGTACATACACAGCAAATCACACAGTTCTGTTTTCCAAATCTTTCCAAAACCAACAACAGATTGGGACCTCAAAGCGTTGTTCCAGCAGGGGAAACTGGTTCACTGTTTGTTCGATTCAATGTTTATTCCAGTATAGAAACTGTTTGTGGAACAGGCTGAAATCCAGACTATGTGTGAGGAAAGATAGAGCAGTAAGGTAAAGACATACATTATGCATCCACAAACCGAGTGCTCTGTCAGTGTTAGCTGGAAACCCTGTATGTAGCTAAGGAGGTTGTGAACAACATACGCATGTGGCACACAGATTCAGAGTTTTTAAAAACAAAGCAGCTGCTTTCAGGATGAGTCCTGCACCATCAAAGTTGTTGCTACATTGTTCTTTTACAGAAAATGTCCAAATATTGTTTCGTCTGGGGGGTGACGAGGTGTTTTTTTATAACATTTTGACTGGTGTGTTGCAGGGAGTTTTCATATTTCTGCTTGAATGCAATGAATCCCGAATGTAAGTAAAACATGTGGCAGCAGATAATGGGCCTAATAATGCAAAAGCAATTCACTGTACTCAGCCTGCATGTTACTGTAGATGCTGGAGCTCCCTCATTGCAGTGATATGTCCATTTGTATGCATGAGCAGGGATTTCAGTGTTTCGTGAACCATAAATTCAACAGAAAAACTGGCTGCGTTTGGGCCCAGGCTCGTGTTGCCTTTTGAGACTTCACAGTGATTCGTGGAAAAAAACTATTTTCTTTTCGTCCTCAAATTTATTCAAAGGTCAGTGTGACCCAGATTACCAATAAAGACATTTTAATGGAACATTTTTTACACGTATCCATAATAATACAAAATGATTCTTGAATAAACTGCAGTGTGTGACAGTTTTTTTGGTTTTTTTTTTTTTTATTATTTCTCGTACACACTTGTTTGATCCAAGTGCAGAGAAATTTTGCTTCCGAATGAGGAATCTGGAGTGTGAAATGCATTCTGGGCTCGAGAGAAAATGAAGAGCTGTTGTTGTCTCAGCATTGTGTGTTTGTGTGTGTAAGACAGAAGAAAAATATGAAAGACTGAAGAAGAAGAAAAAAATCGCACATGTGCACATTTGATTTGCGCTTCAAAAGCCACCCTGTGCACCACAGATAAGGTATTGAAACAAACAAGCCATCGAATCCAAGTTTGCTTATCAATCCCTTTTCTTTAGGAGAGACACAAGCATTTCTTTGCATGGAATTAATCGGCGCTCTGATCTGAGGGTCGCCAAGTGGAAAGGACCCTGCTGTGTGGCGATAAGCCCTTGACAGTGATATCATCATGTCATTTTTTTCTGTCTTCCTTCACTGAGTCTGTAGGAAACTCATATAGGGTATGGCAGAAACTGAGCGAGCGAGGCTGGGGAGGGATAACGATAGCAGTTGGAAAAATCTGACAGATGTCAGTAAAAAAAAAAAAAAAATCCTCATGACAGGCAGAGAGGAGGAAAAGTCAGTCACTTGGCTACTCGGTCTGTCAATCCCGTTGTGTTGTGCGCAGCAGTCGTTCACACAGGCGCCGCCTCCTCTGTCTCGCTCTCAGTCAGTCACACGGTTTGTTACTGTGTCAGATCGCTTGTCTTTCACTCGGTCATCTAGATAGTGAATTCATTGAGCCAGGTCAGTGAGCTTGTTGGTAAGTCACGTAGACTTTTATTTTATCATTTGTTGAGTCGGTCTTTGTTTCATTAAATAATTTAGTTTGGCTGCAGACTGATCAGTCGGACCTTTATAAATCAACTTATACATAAAATCAAAAATATAAAATCAGCTTTTTAGACAGAAAAGTGAAAAACAGACGCCTCGTCATTTCTGTGTGCACAATGGTTTAAACACGGGACACGGAAATCAAAGATACCAATTGGCAGAGAGAGAGAGGGAGGGAGAGACAGAACGACAAACAAAAACTGGCAATAACCCGCCTGATAGACAGAGAGATAAACACGCAAACACCCAGTCAATTGCATCCAAGCATTCTGCCTCACAAACATCCGGCTATATGAAGAAGCTCAGTGGTGTCTTTGTGTGCTCTGGTTTAAAGTAAAGTCTGCTGGGATTTTAGTGGTGTGTGTCCTGTCTGGAGAGAGAGAGAGAGAGAGAGAGAGAGAGGCCGAGAAGCATCTATCAGCACTGTGGTGTGACCCCGATCTCACACTCTCCTGACTGTGTTTGGACAGATGGATCATCACAGCACCACTCACATTTGACAAACTTGTTTGTATTTGAGCTTGTGTGTGTGTGTGTGTGTGTGTGTGTGTGTGTGTGTGTGTGTGTGTGTGTGTGTGTGTGTGTGTCATGGTGACAAATACAACGGCGGCGTTTATTCAGGAGCCTATTCATTATGTATAGTGTAATTCAACCATCATGAAGTCGTCCCCCCCCCCCCCCCCCCCCCCAGACAAAATCAATACTGGTGTTAATATGATCTTCTCTCCACTCATGACTGCAGGAAGACTTCAATTGATTAGTTAGCTGACACCTCAACTTCCAAAATGCAGAGATGCAGTGGAGTGTGTGTGTTTGTGTGTGTGTCCACTTCCATGATCATGTATCACATAACTTTTAAACACTATGAAGCAAACAGCTATTGACCGTCTGACTCAGTTCATTATTCAACGGCATGCACCGCTCGGCAAGCAGACATTTTTATCTGCATAATTATTCTTTATACTTTTTGTGAGTTTGACAAATAAGAAGCTGTCAAAACAGGACGTCGGCTCATCAAAATGAAACAAGCTGCAAGGGATTTCAACGGATTAGATGCGTCATAAAGACGGGAGTAATATAAATTTATGGTAAAATCAAAAATCCCATCTAGTTAACTGAACAGTATCTATCATGAACATGCAAGTTTCAACACAAACTATATTCACAGTTTTCTTACCTGCACCAATCTCCATGCACAAGAAAAAAAAGAAGAAAAAAAAAACACATGACATTTACGAGGACAAATGTTTCTACAATACTACATGTGCAGACTGTCTGCTCTATATGCACTAGGCTACCTGTGTAAAACTGTGGTGTAAATATGATCACCTGTGAAGTTGATGATATGTGATGATTTGCACTAAAAGCTGACGATAAACCTGTTAGCCGATAATGAGATTTTACACGAGCTTCCTCTGGTATTACTTCTTTTTACTGGCGTGTATGAAGCATTACTGTCTAGCTGATTATAGCTGTTGGCTCGAATTTTTTGCATATGAGAATTATTTATCATTAAAGGATGGGTTCACTTGTTTTTTTTCACGTCAGTCTTGTGTGATCCCGCTGAAGCAGGTTTTACTTGTTGTCGTCGTCACTCCTCTTGTTCGCAGCCTTCATAATGCACCGTCAATCCAAAGGATGAGGCGCAATATCTCCAGTCCTCCTCTCATATAAAAATGTCAGAGTTTATCTGAAGCTAATGTACTGCGCAGCTTCAGCAGCCTGACTTAGTTTAAGTGGGTATCTCCTAAAGTCACAGACTTCGTAGTACATAATTCCTTCTGTTGCTGCAACCCAGCAAAGAAATGGTTTCTCTGGAAACTAAAAGAGAATTTATTTTATGCTAAAAAGAACTCCGCTTAATAAGATGCCCACTCTGTGTGACTAAGTCAGACTGATTAAGCCTCGTATAAAGTTCAGATCAACACTTGAATTTTTGTGGACTGTTCATCTTGTGGTGAACAGGAGTCACTTTAGCTCCAGAACAGCAAGCTGTGATGTGCTGTCTGTTCTGACACCTGTTGATCAGGACAGTACATGTTCCCCCTGCTGATGGTGCTGGTGGTGGCTTATCTGTATTTAATTCTTCCCATAAAAATATGTTAAAATATTATGTGAGCGTCGTGTTATACTGTCATTCATTATGTTTATACAGCAGCCTGTTCAGCAGAGTAGTAGTGGCTGACAAATACTTTAATAACTATGTAAATCTTCTGTTTAAATATGGGGACTTAAAGTGAAGTTTACAGCGTCGTACCGAAAACCTTGTGCATTGGGTAAAAGCTTGTAGCAGATGCTGTTTTGTCTTTTGTCATGATGACGTGTATTTCTATAACTGACAACATTAAAAAGGACCCTGGTGAATACAGAGATCCGGGTAGTGAAATGTTTACTGATGATGGTCTGTGTGGTGAAGGTCACCAGCTCTGTCCTACTTGAAAACAGTATTATTGTCAACCATATTGCCTGTTGTGCCCATTTCAAATGACAACATTGTTTACCCCATGTTTAGCTTATGTGTGACTCGGGCTCCCTCTGCTCCTTGTCCTGAATGTACTGGTGTGTGCGATCCATCACCTGGTCCCAAGGTGACTGCAGCGTGTCTGTGTGCTGTAAATGCACTGGGACTGTTGAGCCTTCCTGGATGTTCATATTTGTGGAGGTGTGAGAGAGATACAGAGGGAAGAGTAGGAGTGGGAGCAGAAGGAGGTGGAGGTGGCAGAGTCTTGTACTAATGCACTGGAAATGATTTAGAGTTGAGACCACCGAACAGCACACAAAGCTCCTCCAGTTCTCTCCCACAGGACCAGTCGGTGGCTTGTGGTGAGTTAAAGAGAAAATAGGATCCACCAGAGATTTTGTCAGGGGAATGAAACAACAGTTCAAAAGGTTTGGTTTTAAATCAAGTCAGGCGCGTCTGTGCTCTGTTACTTCCATTAAAAGCCATGAAGCATGTGCATGTGTGGATATAAATCAGGTTATCTCTGCATCTGTTTACACTACCTTAGAGTTTAGACGTTTAAATCGTTTCACTGTGTAATGACTGGTTTTCATTAGGGTTAATTTTCATGCAGAGATAAGAGCATTTTGAAAATCATTCAGCTGGCTTTTGGATAGTAAGACAAACAATTAGCCTCTGACATTAATTGCTACTTTCTGTTTTCACCGATGCTTCTAAAAGAAAAAAAAATCGGATTCAGATTCCTCATCAATTAGGTTTTTTTCTTACAAATATTTGTATATTTATTCGGTAGTAAATTAAAGGTTCCCAGTTGATTTTTTTGCCATGATTTTCACACTATTCTGATAAACAGTTGAGGGTGATAATGCACAAATGAGAGTAATAACGCACAAAAAAGGCAACAATTTGTTTTATGAAGAAGAAGATACAATGTTAACACTTTGGGCATACACACAAGGCACTTTGGCAAGAAACACTGAATATAATACAAACTTTTTTTGTTTGTTTGTTTACTGCAGAACTCCAAATTAAAATCACAGAGATTTGTTCAATATTTAAAACATTTTCAAAAAGTGGTTAAGAAACAAAACGACAAGTACAAACAGACAGTTCGTAGGGAGCATCGCAACATTTCCTGACCAGTGATAATATAGCCAGTAGGAATAGGTTGACGACCGCCTCAGATAACCTTCCTAGATGAACATAGGGGTCAAATTTATAACAGGTATGGAGCGTTTTACATCAACAAGTAGGGCAACCTTGCAAAATTAGTAGTCTGGTGGTTTGTGTGAACACGGTGGCCCGGGATAGAGTCAAATTCCCAACACGGATTATTGTTTTAGGGCACCCCGATAATAAGCAATGGTGAAATAGTAGCTTTAAATAGCATTATGTATTGTGCATATACAACACGGACTCTGGCTTATATGTGTACACGTGTGCAGGCATGTATGAGCTGACGGGAGGTCATGTGCAGAGCTTGAAGAGAGAGTGAGGTCAAGAAGGAGTGCTCAACTCACTGACCTTGGCTCCTGCTCCTGTGTGTGTGTGTGTGTGTGTGTGTGTGTGTGTGTGATTTAATTGGTGAAACTGTAACAACAACAGTGATCTAATTTCCTACATGAAGTTCACGGCAGATTATGAAATCGTTTTTTTTTTTTTTAAGTTTAAGTTTATAAGACTGTGTGGAAAATGACCTGAAGAATATCCCAGCTAACAGCCTGCCTGGGGGAAATGGCTCACTCAACAGGTAAAATGGCTTTTTGGTGAGAAAAATAGTTAAAGACTGTCAAGAAAACTACCAGACAAAGAAAAGTGACATGCAAAACGACAGGGAGACTAAAGCGAAACTGAGAAACATTACAGAAGCTGACATGTGAGCTGTCAAGACGAAAGGGAAAAGGAACATAGAGAGGAAACTGGCACTGGCTGTCACTTGCTTTCCCTGCTGTGGATGACAGGTGTTGTACATTACTTTGTGGGTGAAGGCAAACCACATACTGTACACTATCCCGGCTGCCTGTGGATTTCTACACTGGACTTTGAACAAATTCTATATAGACCCCCAAGGTCATGTAGCCTGTTCATGCACACTAAAAGTAGAGTAAACTTTCCATTCAAGGAGAAAATGAAGTAAAACCAGCACATTCACAGCATTAGGGTTTTCATTTGGAAGCTGGAGTAGAGAGGTGCCTTATGTTCTGCCTCAGAGCCACTCCACAATTTCCAGCACTAAGGGGGAATTCATATTTCAGAGAGGAGTAGGTTTGTCTGAGGAGAGCAAATGTTCACCACTTCTTTTTATGTTTGCCCAGTTTGTCTTTCTTTTAGTTTTTGTTGTTTTAGTTGTTTTTTTTTACAGCGTGCAGATTTTTTCATATTTTGCAGTTTTTACACAATGTGGTATTAATAGGTTTTGCTTATTTGCAACGTACCACTCATATTAAATCCACTCGGAGGGAGGATAGTTCTGTTCTGTTCTTGCTCTAAAAAAACAACTTTTTCCACCAACTGTACAACAGATGAAAAGCCCATATCTCAGTGCAATAAGACAATATAAATATAATAATAAGAATACACAGGTTGAGCTGCAGAATATATTTGTCTATGACAACAGTGGCGGTTTAAGTTAAGATCTTCGGTATCTGTACTCACTTTACCACATATGCTGCTCATAATATGGTATACAGTCAGGAAGGCTTATTTGTCTGCTATGCGCAGCATGAATCATTCCTGGTAATAGCATCATATAAATGATTAAAAAGTAATGATGTAGATGGTCTGGGCTGCTCATCAATTCACCCCCACAATGAAAGAAATCATGAACAATTGAGTTGTGCAAACCGCTTTGTTTTTCTTGCAGCAGATGACTTCTCCGGGAAGCATGAATCTGCCGTAAGCATTATACAGTATAATAATCACATTCAGCACTTTCAGGGTTTGGTTGTGAATAAAAACACATCAGATTTACAGCATCTGTAGAATTTAATTGACCCATGAGAAGTGCTGTGCACCCTGTCAAACATAAAAAATTGAATCTTAATAATGAGAAACACGTGAAAGCGTGCACACACACACACACACACACAGCACGCTTACTGCTCTTCTGCAGTGAGAGCAAACACAGAGCCCAGGCACAAAATCTCTAAAAAGATATTAGAGGACACATGCACTCAGACGCACACGTTAGGTGTTCGAGGGAATGCAGAGTCATGTTTGATTCATGTGCTTCATGTAGTGTCAGAGGTGAGAGGTGTGAGATCTCTAGGTGCCTGCAAGGATCTCACCTACCTACTGTTGTTTCTCGGCAAAGCTGAACATTTTTATTTTTTCAGAATATGTCACACTCTGTCTTCTTTGCACCTCTCCCTCTCGTTTCTTTTTGTAAGGGTTTCTTTTTGCTGCTTTTCATCTCCTGGAGTGAATCCTTGGCGATCGCGGTGATGCAGAGTTGCTATACTGTATCACGCTTTTCAACACCTCAAACTAAATGAAATGTGAAATAAGCCCTTTTTTTTTTAAACCCAGATCTGTCTCCTTCTATTCACATCTCTGCAGGTGTGTTTCCTCAATGCATTTGGCCCCTGAGGCCTGAGGAGAAGTGAGCCAAGCCCAGGCCCCCATGGGACGCCCTGTTATCCAGCATGCACTGCTGCTGCTGCAGTGCATGCTGGTCCTGCAGCCTGGACGCGTGGTCAGCAGGAGAGGGCCGGTGCTACTGCCTGAGTCGCCCTGTCACAAGACAGAGCACCCAATCATCCCACACTCAGGTAAGTCCTCAAACAGACACATAAACTCACACAACAGAGTCCTATGTCTTATGTGAACTGTTGCTGCGCTGCACAGGGTGTAGTTAGTTCTAACCTCACATTTCCCATCCATTAATGCTGAAATCTCCAAACCTTAACTCTTCACGAGGTTAGAGCTGTTGACCATATATGGCAGTTTCATCAGAACATTTACTGTTGCTAGGAGACATAAACATCTTGGATGCGAGAAAAACAAAACAGAAAACAAAACACAAACTGGTCCTAAAGTAAAGTATCTTGATATTTTTATAAGATGTCTAGTTAGTAGTTAGCAGTTTTTTTGATTGTTAATGTCAGAAAAAAGATTTTACCACATGCTGAAATGCTTGTGCTGCTAATTAACTAGCATGTATAAGACTCCTTTTCAAGGTCTACTCTACACAGGTTTATTTTCCACAAGCCTGCTGGAAATATGACCAATTCAGACAGAGATGGTGCTTTCAAGCAGCTTAATACATCCCTGCTGGCAACTGTGTGAGCCGCCAAACTCGACTAGAACTGAGAAGCCTGCTTTTTGTCTACCTTTGTATGAAATTAAGGATCCATTTAGCAGAAAATGACTTTCAGGGGTTTGATTTGACCACATTATTACTGTGAACTGCAGATGTGCTGTGCGACAATAAAAAGATAGACAAGTGCAACAGTAACTCAGATAGAGACTGAGTGATGGGTCGGTTGACTTTTTAAGTTGTTCATTTGTGTCAAAATAATTTAAAAAAAGATTTCAGCTTGAGAAAAAAAACGTCCTCGTTGTCTCCTTGCTTTGCTTTGCCTCTCTTTGTTCGTTCCCTTGAGACTCGAAGCAGACACACCCTTCCCCGTATGCTTTCACTACGTGGCTCTGCAGTTTTTAGTTATAGCCTATTCCGCATCACATTTCATTGCTCTTACCCATTGTCTCACATTTCTTTTGAACAGCTAAACTGTAATGAAATGCTGCAAGATTTAGTTGAATGAAAGTATCAATAGCAATCAATGCTGCCTAGCCACTATGAAGAAAGCAAAATGTCATTGAGCTGTTTTTAGTCCACCACAGTCCCAGCCAGATAATCACATAGCATTCAGGATCAAACTGACTGGAGGACCAAGGTCAGGGCATGTGTGCAAAGACCCACATGCATGCAAGGACTTATATTCTTAAAACCACTATGAACAGTCTCCTCTGCAGCTCTGTTGTTCTCCTCGGTCATTGTCACTTCATTGTTAGCTGAGGTGGCAGTCTTCCCTCAGTGCCAATTTAGCGCAATGATGATGACTAACTGCCCGGCTAACGTGATGCATTCCCGACGTGCGCTTTCTGCATGAGGGGCATCACACAGCAGCCAGTGGGTCAGCTGTGGTCAAAGCATTTGTGTTCTCTAATGTACCAGAGTGGCCCATTAAGCTCCACCGGCTGAATGCTTTGGTTGAAATATAGAAGCATTAATAAAGAGGGTCGACATTTCAGTTAGCAATCAGACATGGTTCACTAACACAAAGGCTAGTGTACAGAGGAAGATAACAGAACGGGAGAGGAACTCAGAGGAATCACTATCAGTGGCTCGGTGTGTTTGGTCTGAGTGATCAGCTCTGATCAGTAACACTTGATCTGGGTAATTTAAAGAAAGTACTTTGTACCAAAGAAGCCTGGCGATATGTTCTCTGAGGAAGTATGTTACATTATAAGAAGTATCTCTTTTTCAAGGATTTTGAAGTAGACTCAAAAGAGTTATTCAACAATTTTTTTAGATTTTTTAATTCAATCTTTTTCTATTTAGTTCTATTTAGTTTTTAAATCCTTTGGTGAACTCACCAATAAATAATAATGATAACCTATACAAAATCTATAAAGGAAGGAAACCAATGCAATTTAAATTCTCCCTTTTTTTTTGTTTTTCAAACACCGGGTGATGTCAGGCTGATAACGCTGATGCTGTCTCGGCTCGTGTTGATTGTAATCAGAAATGTGCTCGTAGTGTTTGTCTAGGGAGTCTTCTAGCTAGTCTGACACATGTTGTACGATGTGCAGAGCCGTTAGTCCTCCCTGCTCTCCAACTATCTCTGCCATTCCCTCTGCCCATTACCTAGATCAGGTGTGTTCATCCAATCAGAATCTGTAAAATTGCAGGGATGGATGAATCTCTCTAGGACCAGGGGTGACTACCTCTGCCCCACCCTCTGTTTGAAGAAATGCACACTGTTGATGATACTGTTTTTGATACAGGTTTTTTCAACCTGCCAGGGAAGCTGCCATAGTTTAGGATGACTGTAAACATCGTCACTCATCAATGTATTCCCTGCAAATCACTAAAAATGAATTATTTTTGCTGCAGGTTTACTTCACACAGAATCTTTGCCTCATTATCCTTGATACGCCCAGAAACATGTGTTTATATAAGTTTAGCGGGCTACAGTTATACTCAAGAAGCTTTTGAACACTGAATAATGAGCGTTTTTCAGTTTTAGTAGTTTAAAGGAGAAGACGCCTGTCGACTCCATCACCATAGGAATCATAATGATGTTTCTGTTTGTCAGAGGAACCTTCAGCAGGTCACACTGCTGCTTGACTTTTGAGGCCCCGAGGCACAGTGGGCAGCACCAGAATGCAATTTCAAGGTTCAGCTCACAATGAGTGGCGTCATGTCACACCTTCAGTGATTTAAGTTTGTTTGTGTGCTCTTTTGAGAGTGTTAGGTTACATGGCAAACTGGAGGCGGTCATTTCAGTGCCACACATCTGTATTTAAACTGTAATTTACATAAAAAGAAACTGCACTTATCTAGAAACTGTTGAGCCCTAAAGGTTCACTAATGGCCTTTATGCTTGTTGACTGTGTGCACATCAGTTTTATTATCTATCATAAAGCTATAAAGCACTGTTGGCTTTGCATTATACATCTACATTTCTCACCTTTTCTAGGGATCAGCACGGAGAGCAGCTACTAATTCCCCGGGTCACATGAAAAATAATATTTTTGCCCAGTTTTTTAATAACGTCCCTTTCATGGCCTGATGATAGTCTTTGCGTGGTTCAGATACATCTCATTGTTCAGCATATGTTTTCAGAGACCGCCAAATTATAGCCCTTGCTTTCTTGCAATAAACACAAAAAAGCTATGAGTCATTAAAGAATCTGCAGACACTCACACACAAATCACATGTGAGGGAAGCGCAATCTCTCCGTAAACCTATTATCGTTGTCTTTTGTGACTCATTTTGTTTCATGTAATGTAGTGTAATCCCTCTCTGCCACGGTTCCTCTTTAGCCGTGCGGGGAGGACTACCAACACAGTAAATATACCCCTGTGGATCACAACAGCACAGCACTCCCACTTCACTTTACTTTACTTTACTTGTCTTATACATATATTTGGAGGATGTAAGTCTATAGCAATGGTCTAAGAAAATAGTTTGGCATGCTGGGATCTGTGCTTAATTTCTATCTTCAAACAGAAGATTAAAACATTATCTTTGCGTATTAGTAGTCACTCTCATTTTTTTTACTTCAAATATTGAGCTACAGCGCAACAAATATCTGGAATAAGCAGATACATGTAGGCTGGCCTTTTCTGAGAGGTAACAGAAAGTCTTCATCGGCCTCACAGTGAAATCCCAAATTATTGCTTTCCACATTGTTTTTACACACTAACAAAGAACATACTTTCATACAACATGTTAATTAGTGAGCTTATTTTTATGCAAGGCTAAGCTAACTGGCTGTTGGCTTTTAATACAGTTTTAGCTCGAAGACGTGAGGGTGATATCTGTCTTCTCACCTTTCTCTCAGCACCAAAGCGAACTGTTCCTTTGAACGAAACGTTAATTAGATTATAATTAAAATGACAACAACAAAAAAATGGATAACTCATTTATCATTCCAGTGCTTTTTTTTTTTTTTTATCTCGTCCCAGTCTCACAAATATGAGTGTTTTTCTGCATTTGTCTACTGATGTCTTGAACTGTTAATCAGACAAAACAGGCTTTTCAGAACATCACCTTGGACTATGGGGCACTGAGATGATTCTTCACATTTCCTAACATGATAGTGGTTCAATAGCTATTTGAAGGAAATAAATCATTACAGCTAGACACATCTTTTATTTGGGAGTAAGAGAGTGATATTATGCTTTCTTCTCCACTGGATCTGCAACTACCGTATGAAGGCTTTTCAGCCTACTCAGCTGATGTGGTGGGAACAGAGTTAAACAATAGCGAGTGGTTGTGACCCATTATGAGAAGCCAAGGTCAGGGGTTTGTGTTCCAGTGACAGCGTTTTTTCTCTCTGTGTGATTGTGGCCTGACTGTGGAAGGGTGTGCCTCACATGGGTTTGACCCCACTGGGGACGGTGGTTTTCTGACTTGGCACAACACTTGGCTGACAGAACTGCTACTGTGGTGCAAGGGTTCTGCAGCCTAAAGACCACTTTCTGCTCTGCGTGGTGGTTTGAAATGTGGGGTTTCAGAAAGAAAGTACACTGTTCAGTTCAGAAGCTACATTCGCAGTGTTTACACTGAAGGTACACTTTCACGACGACATGTCTGAATATAGCTTCACCGAGCGTCCGGTGTAAATGTGTGTCATTTACAGGATTATTTTAGGAGCAGTGATTTTATCCCTGTTTTCGGAGAAAGATTTTTAAGCACAAGTCCAATGACCGAGCATTTGTAGTATTATTGAGGCATATAACCCGTGGGATATACTGTATTAATAAAGTCTTTAACAAGTGTTCCTGGGTGTAGACTTGTAGGCTTTTAGAGGTTATAAACTGTGGTGTAAACAATGCCTTCATAGTCCAAGCTGAGGGCCATGTCTCTGAGGAGTGGAGCCGGCAGCCTTGTTTTTACAGCCAGAGACCCGGGCTTAGCTTTTATCATCCCTGAACGGCTAACACATCATTACAGAGAGGGGAGTGGAAGGAGGAAAATAAACAAATGGCCTCATAGCATTCATAAATGCAACAGGCGAAAATCAGTGTCAGATACCGTTTAATTGGTCATTTGGGGATCATTCTTTTAAATTTAAAACCCTGTAAGATGTTTGGAGCTGAAATCCCGAAACATTAGCGCGGCTCTTCGCATGTCCAAGGTCAGCTATGTTCCAGCCGTGTTTTATTTTAATGCATGACAAGCTGCCAATGGAATGAATAACTCCCGGTTCATATTTTTGGATCTGCGTGTCTTTCATTTACCCGCTGCAATAAAAGTCCCACATGTCATTTCCCTTCATAATTTCTTTCATCTCTATTTTCAAGTGGCTTCGAGAGATTTGGTCATCTCGTTAAAAGGTTGTCTCTTCTCTTACACCCCTACAACCAAACAAATCTGCCCCTTAAACACACATTAGATTTTAATATTTCTTGCGCACTAATTTGTGGCTTCATGGTGGGTTTGTTTTGCATGATTCACTCACTGCCATGGGACCACAGTAATTTCACATGCAGGACTTTTAGCTGTAATTTATTTTTTCCTTGAAATAACATAATAGGAAGAAAATCTTGACGCACAGAGCCGCATGTGAGGGCAAACTGCCATTCCCTGTTGCTTTAGCTTTCCTCAAACTGAGCAGGTGTTTGTTTTTCAGCCGCTCAGTCCAAAATCGTTTCCTCACATCAACTTGACCAAATAGTTGCCATTCTTCTGCTGCCCATTACCACAAAGCTGCATTTAGACTAAACTAGCTCTTCATTTATGTGTATGCCCGCTGCCACACTCTATTTACGCCACGCAAAGGAAAAAAAACATTCATGTCTCAGAATTGGTTCCACATGTTGCCATTACTGCCAGCCTGGCAGTACTGTAGAGTGGTAACTTGCACTGGCAGACTCAAGACTGACTGTAAATATTTATATATCTTGTCATTTTGTCTTTGTGTCAACTGCTCCGTGGCAGAGAGCGGAATAACAAACGGGATGTGAGTGATGGGCTGTACTATTTTGAGGAGGAGGGAGACAGGGGGTTAAGGGGATAAGATGGGGAAGAGTAGAAGAGGAAAGGGAGGGGTGCATGTGTGTGTGTTCGTTGATTTCACTTTGGCTTAGAGCCCTGGCTGCACTCTGAATTTTCATCCCAGTCTCTGCGTTAGTGTGTGTGTGTGTGTGTGTGTGTGTGTGTGTGTGTGTGTGTGTGTGTGTGTGTGTGTGTGTGTGTGTGTGTGTGTGTGTGGGAGAGACCGCATGTGTGTGTGTCTGCATGTGTGATTACGCCTTTGTCTCATCGGAAGCCAATCCCCTGATTCAGGCAGCTGCTGTACAAGCATGGGTGTGATGTGATTACATTATCACATGCACTTAAAGTACAGCTGATATGACCAAAGTACCATGCAGATGAGGAAGCGAGATGGGGGTAGAATCAAGCTTTTTTAAGGATACAGTACGGTATTTGTTGGTGGAGAGTGCTCCTGCTGTTTTTCTTTTTTAATGGCTTAACAATAACATTGATTTGTTGACTCTATATGGGATCATAAAAACCTCCCAGGGTGCCTCTAAAATTAGCTATTAGAACTCATCCAAAAACAAACATATATTCCCAAAAAAAAAAAAAAAAAGAGGTCAGAGTTCAAATCACTGTGATTAGTCTCTGTGGCGAAGCTAACTCAGCACCCTGCAGTGTTTTTTAAATCCTTCCAGGACTGCTGCTGTTTTGCATTCCCTGTATTAAACCCAAACTATCATCTGATAAAACCCCAGGAGTTCCACTTTGTAAAGCTCTGTGTATTTAGCTGCACAGCTCTGGTGAGGTCCGTCCATGCTGGTTATGAATGTTTATGAATAGTCTTTGGCCTCATCACAAAAGGGCATAAATCCTTTGAGTGTCGTTGTGCTCAGTTACAACCTTTTGGCCCTTTTGCACACTCTAACAAATCTCTTCTTTCTTTTTGTTTC
Organism: Anabas testudineus; assembly: GCF_900324465.2. Taxonomy (NCBI): domain Eukaryota; kingdom Metazoa; phylum Chordata; class Actinopteri; order Anabantiformes; family Anabantidae; genus Anabas; species Anabas testudineus. The sequence goes on from NC_046611.1 coordinate 25,598,022, forward strand.
ACACACACGCACACACGCACACTCTCCATCACCCCGTTAGCAAGCCTCCCCTGGTGCGTCAGGGAGATTTATGGGGAGAAGCTGGGTTCGTCAAGCGCCGTCTTCCCTCGGGGGGTGTCACAGCCACATTTGTATGCCATGGATTCTCTCGATGCCGTAAAAAAACAAGCCCAGTGGAGCTACAGGATTGGCACATCCAAAACTTTGTTTATCCCTCCAGAATAGGCAGAGCATCAGCCATTAAGCAAAATGAAATCTTTAGGGTGAAGTTGGTTGTGATCTCCCTGATATTTATTTCTCAGCTGCTAATGAAAATGTATTGGAGCTGTGAAACCTGGACTCACCGGAGACTTGAAAGAGAACAAGGGAAAATATCTTTGCATACAGTGGCATTGTCTTATAGCAGATTATATTGTTTTGTCATGAGAGCCAGTGTTTGGTCCCACTACGCAAGCCGGAGGAGGCAGATGTTCTTTGGAAGCTCCCATTTTCTTGCTCTGTTTGTCTCCTTTTTGAATCACTCAGAAATCCCACGTTTGTCACAGAAACCTGGAGTACTTTTGATGCAGTCAAGGGAGTGCGTGCTTTCATTTGAAACGCTGTCTGACAGGTGCGCCTGAGGAAGTAGATAATGTGTTTTGAGGAGGATATGCACGCTGTCCTCTCCCTCTGTTCCGGCCCTGATGGAAAGCTCCCTGCTAAATATAAAAAAAAAAAAATTCAAAAAGATTTTAGACTGAAAATAGCTCTCAAATGCAGACATGAATAATTTTAAATCACATTAGTATCCATTGCTTAAAACTGTGACTTTCTAGAGTTCTGTCACTTTAAGAACCTAATTTTTAACTATCTGAAGAAAATGTTGCATAAATCGTTATGATTTTTTTAAAAACGTGATCAGATATGTTTATATAGTGGTTCTGGGAAAGGTTATTATGACAATGGATCAACCACAAGATGAGTGATGGATACGACATGTCACTATAATGTCTGATTGACCCCTTCAACTAAACCTATCAGGTAACCAGACAGTAGACAGGTCGTCCTCATTGCTCCACAACCACTCGTGACTTGTGATTCGATTGGTCAAGGGTTAATGGGTTAGGCGCCACGAGAACAGGCATGTTGTGGATAAAATGTCAGTGTCTGTCTGGGATATCTCTCTCTCTCTCTCTCTCTCTCTCTCTCTCTCTCTCTCTCTCTCTCTCTCTCTCTCTCTTTAGGTGTGTATGTATACATTCAGCATACCAAGCTGAAGGAGACAAGGTCAATTTCCATAAAAGTCCAAATCTGATATGTCTTCGTGCAGAGCAAACATTTCTAGGAAACCATTCAATCAACAGTGGCTTTAACGGTTTGTGGAACTAAAAACAAACTCCCCACTGAGTCGCGAGATATCTAAATTTCACTATTTCATGAACTTCCTCATGAAGGTCTCGTGTGACAGTGAGCCTGATATCCATTGATGCCTGAGCTTACTTTGATTCAAGTAACATTACATGACTCAGAGGTATCATAGGTATGACTGGCATGTATGTACCAAAAGCTGTCATTGTACAACAACGGCAAAGTTGTCTCCACAACACAGAGATGTAATGGAGAACCACTGTATACAGGTTGTTCTGCACCGGTCTTACTGGATTACAGTCCAGGGGCTTTTGCCTGGAAGCAGCTGGTTCTCAAAGGTGAAGTTATGTAACAGTATGTCAACGAATGAGAAGGATTCATGATATCAGTAGCGTACTGGATACGGTCTGTACACAGACAGCCCATGCAGCTCATTATTTTTAATTAGCCCCACTTTAGTCCATTATTGCAGGCTTCACTGATGTGTGGCAACAGCCAGTTGCACTTGCCAATAATGTTTAGCAGTCATGCCCTACTGTAAATCTACGGGCCAAAATCTCATTTATAACCTAAAACACACTCTTGTGTCATCTTTAGTCTAAATTTGCATTGTATGCCATTTGAATGTGGGCTGTGCTGTGGGTAAACACACTCCAATTAGATTTAACAACCAAGGCTGCCCAAACACACCTTTAGTTGAATAAATCCAAATCTTAACAACAGCAGTAGCAGAAAGAGTCGTGTAGCGGTTATAAATTTGGCCTGTGACATACTGTTTGGGTGTCTCGAGGAAAGTTACAGCAGCTCCTTGAACGCACCTAATTCATCAGCACAGCTGTCATCTCGAGTCGTAAACACTCTGATTGGCTCACTGTTGTTGTGTCCTGTGGTGTTTTTGGCAGAGATGGAGCCGTGGATGTTCAGGTTCAAGGCAGAAGGAACGGTGGATTACTCACAGCTGACCTTTGACCCCGGCCAGAACGAACTGATCGTCGGTGCCAGGTAACCTTTATCTGGGTTTGTTTTCCTTCTTGCTTCCTCCTTCGCTCTTCATTCCGTCCTGTCATTTTCTTTTGTTGTCTGTCTTTTTATTGTCGTGTCTTTCATTCTCATTTTTTTCAATGTTTGTTTATGCATTGCATGATAATCAGTTTCTCATAAGATGTCTTCAAAAGCCAGAGTAAATGGCTTTGGAGATTGTTTCCAAGTCTATTGTCTTTGTCAAGCCCAGCCAAGTGTGTGTGTGTGTATGTAGTGTACATGTGTGTGCGTGCACGTGTATATGTACCCTATGTGTGTGTGTGTGCTTGTGCAGTTCCTCCGTAATAGAGACTCTGAATTTAAAAGCTCACATGTAGCTCTTTTCACATATGTGTGCGCATATGTGAGTAAAATCTAAAGCATGTGTGTGTGTGTGTGTGTGTGTTCTCCACAGCAGTATGCTTCAGCGTGTGTGCATAAGAAATTGGACGGTATACGTTGACGTTGTGTAAGTCTCTGTCTGAGTCTAGATGAAGTATCCACAGCACTTCTCTTAATGGCTTGAGTTGTCAATAGAAAGAAGCACTCCACTAACTTATCTCCTGTTCACGTCGTAGTGAACAGGAGATAACAGCAGGAAGGGGAGCAGCAAAACAAACAGTAACAAAGCGAGCCCAGGGAATTTACTAATGTATCACAGGAACTTAGCTGGAAATGCTAATCAGGGTATATTTGTACAGTATGTGTGGACGGACGAATACTAAAGGTCAAAAGATGAATAAATACTCACTTGCACTGTGGTAAAATTGAAATAAAATATAATATAATATAGTATACATGGTTTTACTGGCCATCTTTTGTTCTACACTACAACTCTGCCCGTTCTATCAACACAAGGTATTTGCCTCACTTAAAAAAAATCAAATAATAGATCTAGTTTAATTCTCAGTAGCACTTGGCAGCTGTTGAGTGTCTGACTGTGAAAGATGATGTGGCTGGATAGATGGCTGCAGGCTGGGTTAGAAGTATGAGTGATAATGGAAGGAAAGAAAGATCGATGCAAATATCAATACAGTAAAACAGGGGGCTGCGGCCACACTGAGACCTGGCTGATAGCCACTCTTCAGGAGACTGATAGATCTCTGCGAAAGTGTGTCTGTGTGTGTGCGTGAATAGGCTTGAAAATCAAATCTGATTTAACTGCTAACTGATTTATGAAAAAAACAATGTGTGTTCTTGAAAATAATGATTGCTGATAAGAAAGAAGTACTGAATGGGTTAGTTAGTGCTTTTGCAAAGTCTTTGCCTGAGTTCAACATTTTTTGTGAAATGACACAAAAATGACTTAAAGTTATAGATGTTTATCCTTCATTCCCAAAAAATTTTAAATAAATTCTGAGCTGTAGATTTTTTGGATTGCTCCTGTTGCTTTGCAAATATCTCTCTTTCCTGTTGTTTAAATGAATAGTAATAGTGGCTAAAATAATAACGTTTTAAGATGGTTCTGATACAAACTAAACAAACTAAACTTTGGACTAAATTGTTCACCATATTTGATGAACATCATGATGTCATTTTCTCCTTCATGCTTTTTATTTTGTCAGGTTTTGCACTTCCTCTTCCTCACCATGTTGTCCTCTTATTTGTTGTAGAGCATGCCTTTCTCCCCTTGCATGCCCCACCTGCCTTTGTCTGTTTTGGTGCTGTTCACCCCTGGCTATGCATCTCCACACCTGCTGCTCAGACTGTAATGAAAAGACTCGCATTTGGTACTCACCTGACTTAATGTCTTTAGTTGTAGCAGCTAAGACATACTGTCACATACTTAAGCACCTTAAAATTGTATTAAGACCAGCTTCAAAACCCTTAACTATTCTAATACATTGTGCACCACTATATATATATATATAGTTGGTAAATCATGGAAAATATATCTCAGTAAATAACAGCTTAGTCCTTATTGTAAGTGTTTATATGATCTCATTCAAGTAATGGTGCGTAATGGTTTGTGGACAGTCTCAGACATTGTTAAATACTCAATATTCCTCTTGAGAGAGCATTCATTTATTGTTTTATTTTTTGTTTTGTTTCTTGAAATTGTGACCAATGCATCCATTGTATTTGTGTCTTGCAAAATCAAAAAGCTTCTGGCAAGATAGGATACCTATTAAACTGAGGTTTCACCACTGGCCTTTGATTTTCTCTCAGTCTCCCACTCTCACTGTTTCTCATAGACACAAAACTTCAGGAGGTTTTACCATAACATCACTTTATCAGCTATTTATTGCCTCCTAATTACAGGTTGGTGAAATGTAGAAGTCCATTATTTGCTGCAGTAGTTGGATCCAAGCATCCAGTCCCTGAAAACGCTGCCCAAACACTTACAACTCCTTATCTCGCCAATGAAAAGGTTAGGTTGAACTTGAGTGAGGGAAACTCGGTTTTGAAAGGAAGAAAAGTAAAAAGCTTACTAACAGCTCTAAATGACAATAGCATAACACATCTCCAACCTAACTGTCTGGCATTGTATCCACCTGACAATGAAGAGGAATGTACTCATAGAATAAAAAAGGATGAACTGGCCTCACTGACTCACATGTTTCATTCTTTTCCAGGAATCATCTCTTCAGACTCAATCTGGAAGACCTGACACTGATCCAGGTGAGTGCTAATTCTTGTCATTCTCTTTTTCTGATTCGCCTTCAGTCTGTGTCTGACTCATGCTTTTCTGGATGAATATGTACTCGCTCTGTCTGCTCAGACAACTCTAACAGTCACCCTGGCACAGGCTTCCTGAGCGCTGTCTGCCTCCAACGAACAACGCGCGTAGCGCGGTGCTGCCAGCTCCTGCAACTTAAAGCTGTTACACTAAAATGGTTTAGCATTTCACATGTCACAACAACTTCCCATCTAGTAGAGTGACAGTGGGTTGATACACACAAGGAAGGCGTATCGATATAAAGTCTTGTCTAGTGTTAATATCCATAGTGTTTAAGCCCAATTTGAACTGACATATTCCGCAGCTGTATTTCCTTCTAATTTTTCAGATGGTTGTAACACCTTGTGCATCTTCTTTCATATTTTCTCATAGTAGCAAGGTGAAAAAATTCACAATCAAATGTTCTGAAATGCTAATCAGAAATTAAAGTATGCTAACTTCAGAGCTTTGCCTTCTTCCTATGGTGATAAGTTGTAAAATCTGCACAAAACATGCAAAAATATCAGTAGGCTCAAAGTGGCAATTATGCTTTTTGTCCAATCTGCCTTTCATCTCACTTCTCCCACATGTTGTCATTCAAATTTTTCTCTCCATCCTCTCATTTTTTTTTTCAGTCTTGTACGAGCCCACATCCCTCCCTGTGGAGCTAAGCATTTTGCGACCCACTGAGTTACTATACAAACACTGACACATTGAGGGGTTTATTTCTAGGAGGTAGCAGCAAGGCTTCTTTGATGGTTAGACAACTCTTGATGTTTGCCATTTACACCCTGGAAAACCAGGGGAGAGGATGAGGAGGGAGGGAAAGAGAAACAGGGGAGTGAGAATGGCTGGATGGAACAAAAGGGAGAATTGAGCAAGCGGTGTTGATATAAATCCGCCTGGAAAGGGAAAATGAGAAAAACGGTCAGATGAAATAAGAAGCTAGACTGAATTTATTGGATAGGAAGGAGGGGAGAGCGGCACACACAAAGAAATCGGGGATCAGTGAGGCAGCACACAGACAGAGGGAATAAAGCAGAGAAACCCCCCCACAGAGAGAGACGAGGATTCATGCAGAGCAGGTCTTTTGTGACTGCTCGCTGGGACACAGATGCTGTTTAAAGATGCTATGTCCCATCCTCACAGCCAATCATGCCTCCTGCTTTATTTGATCCTGCGCTCTGCCGGAGCTGCAACAACAACGAGGAGATTCCACCAGCCCAATCAACCCCACATCTCTAAAACATCTTCTCTGGAGAGAATGGGAACCCCGTAATCTCCGCCTGGGGCCAGTTCAAAATGACCTGCACATTAGTCCCTGCTTTGCATTTGACTGGACCAGTGCTATAGAGTCAAGCGGAAGTTCAACTGCTGAAGTTTGTGGAGCACAAGTGCCATTTATTCAATCGCTTCCCTTTTTTTTTGTTTCTCCTTTTTATTGTGGAGTAAAATACAGTAAGAGATTAATTGCACAGAGATTTGGTTGCCTGTGTGACCGGTTTTACATATATTTGTTTGGATTGTTGTTGGATATAAAAAGACTTTGATTTTCCCCTCTGGTGCTGTTGCTCCACTCAGATTATACTCCCATTGCTGATCAATCAAACAGACTTACAAGGGAATATGGTGATGAGTGTTACAGTGAACAAAGAAAGTTTGAGCACAAGCAGTGTTAAGTAGTTGTGTGTTTTTTTGGGGTTTTTGTTTTTTATTGTGGTTGCACTGACGCTCAAAAGAGTTGCATGAGGTTCTTTTTTGTCTTTCTTTCCTCCAGAAGTAAAACAAGCTAAAAGCTACACCTACGCTTGTCTTTGTGATTTCACCCCCATCGCCATGCATCAGCCCTGTCAGAAAATGCCCGATGGCAGTCATTTGTTCTTGCATGGCTGGCAGCGCTAAGAGGGAGGCTGTGTATTGTTTGACAGAGCACAAGTCTTAGAGCCGGTGCAATACAAACAGCCTATAATACACTAAAGCACTGGCTATAATTACCATATGATTGATCACAGGTTGATTGTATCTTGCATGTAACTGCATGAAACATTTATTTTTAATAAAAGCCTCCAAGGTCGTCTGTTCACGGAGGCAAAAGGAAACCCACCTCTTTCCCTGCAACCAGTGGATGGAAGTCAAGCATTCAGAGATTCAAATTAACCCTGAATACCCAATAACCTTACACTCTTCCATATTATGGAGGGTTTAGAAAGTGGTGGCATTTAGGTTGGTAACTAAATACATTCCTACATAACCTGAGAGATATATCAAAGATCAATAGAGGCTGAGCTCCAGCAACCATAACCTCCTCAGTAAATGCTAACGTGGAGGTAATAAAAAAATAGAAAAAAGCACCAACATCATATGTTGGAAAGAAAGATCACCTTTGTTAAAAGAGTTGATGTTAAGAAATCTGGCAGCTTTTACACTTTTATTGCTTCTGTGTCTTTTAAAGAATTGAATTATGTCTTCAATAAGTCCTGGCATAAGAAAGGATTCAGTCACTTATGAATGATAGAAAGGTTTGTCTGAACTGTTTACACAACGGAGTGACACCTTCAGAATCATAAACCGTGTCAGTAAGAAATCCTGCACATTACAGGAACCTGCAAGCATGTGCTCAAACTGAATGGCAACGGCGAGTGAAATGGGAATAGGCAGGAGTCGAATCCTGAGCCTTCGCTTTGACCTTAAATGGCGTTAATATCTAGTACAAAGTTTTTTTCCAGCCTGAACAGGTCTTTCTCTTCCTGTCAACCTCTACCCTCATCCTCACTGATCTGGAAAGCACTGTCAAGAACTGAAGGTGGATACTTTAATCCTTGCTCCACTTTCCAACTTGTGCAGCTCAAGTTTGAAAAAAAAAAAAAAGGAAAGGACTTAACTCTGTCACATGCACAACTAAGGAGACATTTAGAGCCGCCACGTCCTAGGAAATAGCTATAAAAAGAACAAAAGAAAATATCCTTCCTCCATCTACAGGTGAGTCTCACTTTATATCTCACATCTGTTCGGTTTTGTCCTTCTGCCCCCTCTGTCCCTCATTCAGTTCCCTGCCCTCAGCTGCTGCCAGCCTTGGACAGGCGAATCAACCCTTGCATCCCGATTATACACCTTCCATGGCCCACTGCAGAGAGGGGACAAACACTGATGAATTGGCCCCTCTGTATTTGCATTGTGTTCAGTTTCCCATTGTGTTGCCAGGACTGATGAATGGCCAAGCCGGCTCCATGTACCTCTCAGCCTTGTATGTCTGTCTGTCCATGAGCTTCCCCATATAATGTCTTTTGATGATGTTGAAGAGCCTCATAGTGTGACCTCCAACGCATTTTTTAGCTCTATCTTTACACTCGCACACCATGCCTAATAACAGGCTACTCCTTTTCATGCTGGTCCTGAAAGCCCAAAATGTCCAATTTGCAGGCACGATAAGAGCTGGTTGACTTCACCAAAAGCTGATCAAAGAAAAAATGTAAGAAGGAATTAAAAGAAAAAGAAAAAAAAAACACCCTTTTAAGAATTCAATATGCTGAATCGAAACAGGACACTGAGGCTGAGTTTCAACAGAAAACACTGTGGCACGACATTAGTCAATAAGCACCGGGATGAGGAAGATCACAGGCATTGTTCACAATTCAATACAACACAGAGGAGGAGAAAACAGTGGATATTCACTCCATCCTCTCTCCTCCTGCTCTGGCACATGAAAACACTATCCATAACAACTCCCCTTGGCAGCAGACACCGTATGGAGTGGAGACATATAGTGCACCTCCATTTTTCTTATGCTTCCGCTCATTTCGTTCTGTCATTAAGAATGAAGGGGAGTCCGAAGAAGACAAAAGGCTCTCTCCTTTCTCACATGTTGTATTTGTCTCCTGCAATTATATTTCGTCAGAAAAACAATTAGCCCTGCTAATCAGTAGCCAACAGAAACTGTCCTGCATAGCCGTGGAAGCATTGCTAATTAAATTACTAGAACTTGCTAACTTGGCTATTTAAATGCATGGAATAAAAAGAATCAATGGGATAGGAGATACATATCCTGCCACACTCCATGATTGTGCAGGGTGATGTCATGGAGTTTGATGGCACGTTTAAGCAGCAGGGTCGTGACAAGCGCTGAGAAGCAGGGGGTCACTTCAACACCTCTTGCGGTTTTATGATGATATGTGTAGTGGCGCAGATCTACACTTGCACTGACATTACATCCAGACCAATTTCATGTGTAAATCTTTCAGCAGCTTACATCAGCACACATCAGTCTGAATGGTAAATATTGTGCCTGCACATCAAAAGGTAATATCAGCTATTCATAAGACAGATTAGATTTCCCAGACAGGATTTGTCCAGCTCTCACTCTCAACCCACTGTCCCCTTGTAATGAGACTGACAGCCAGTCATTTCACTGAGCTAGACAGCTGTCAGTGTGTTCTCTGGACTCTCTTTATGCTAAATACATTCAATATCATGTCTGGAAACAGCGCTGTTTTGGAATTCAGCTCCTCGCTCCCTCCTCCATCTCACTGACTACTTCATTCTGCCCACACTATCTCTCTTGTTCTGGCTGACTCCTAAGTTGGATTCTGTTTTCTCATTGTTGTTTTTTTCTGTCTGTTTGTCCATTATTTTCCTTTTTCTTTTCCTGTCTTTTCCTCTATCTCCCTCCATGCCTACTCGCTCCCTTGGTATCTTTCCTGCACCCACCTCGTGGTGACAATAACCCCTCAGTGTGAGGGCTGACAAGATACTTGAATACAATGGTTCATCTCTGAGGATTGCGCCTATTACAGGGGACAGGAGAGAGGGTGGACACATGGGACAGAACATAGCTCAGGAATGTGTTCTTCTGCTTCCCTGAAGCAACAAATGCCTTGAGTATGCTGAATTCCGTCTCTCTGAATTTCTGGATCTTAATCACAGTTCAGCTTGCTTAAAGGATTATTATGGTTTATTGCAGCTTAGGTATCAGTTCGTCTTTGTTGTTTGGTCCGTATATTTTTAGGTAATAAAACAACTGTACTGGCCAATTAATTGCTGTGATAGCAGCAGTGCAAGAAACATTTGGACCTTCATCAAGGTTTTTAAAAATTCAAATATATTTGAAAGATAAAACTAAGTTTAACAGTGGAATTATTAGTCATTCTTCACACATGCGTATATTGTGTTGCTTGTGCTCACTGTGTTCCTTTTACGTGTCCACTATACACCAACATTATGTCACAGTTAAACACTATTTCTGAGTGACTGATGTTGGCAGTCTCTCTGTTTCAGCTTTGACCTACTGTACCTTACCTTGCACACAGTAATATTTTGGATGGGCTCACTTTCAGCTTTACGTTAAACTCAAATGGCTTAAACAATCTGGATGAAGTGGATCATTTACAATCTGTGTGAGCCGATCTTTGTCATTACGTTGGTGAAACGACCGAAACCATGACAATAAATACTTGTAATAAGTCATAATTATCTTTTATTAGCTCTGTAGTTTGCCTTTTCTACAATATGCAATCGATGTTTTTCCCTGAAGATAATTACAGCAGCCTGGTGGATCAGCTGACCACCCAGCTATTACATTTGATCCTGTTCTTCTCTTATTCTCTCGTCTTCTTTGTTTCATGCCCCGGCCTCTTATTTCAGTCTCTTTTAGGTGCAAAAGACACAGAATAAGGTCTTTGTAACACAGCTTATTTAATGGCAGCACATTCCAGACATATTTCAGTTCGAGAGAGATTCTTCTGTGGAGCACAGTGGCTGAACAATAGCATGTTAATGAGCTTTTAATGCTTCTTAATGACCCTGGTGCTTGCTTTCGCATGGCTGTGATTCTGTTCTTTATTCTGGATCATTTGAGGCAGGGCAGTCGGACGGTCGGCTTTAGTGGTCAATGATGCCAGCACATCCCCCACTTACAGGCTTATGAACATCACTTTTTTCACTAGCCATAAAGTTGATGTCTTGGAGATTTGATGAGAATATGCAGTGTTATAAAAATCTGCTTTGAACTATGTTGAATGATCACAAATCATATCATTGGCCCATTATGATAAAAGCAACCACTTTGCTCTCGTTAATGTGATCTCAAGTTGTAAATTTGCATTGTATTATCATTGATTTTTTTACACTGAACATGAGTGAGTTATATTTCGGGCCTTTAATAGGTTTTTCCCCCCCATGCGATTAGCGAAAGCACTTTTCAGCGCCCACATTCAATTCAGCTGGGACCTGCTGTGGTGCTGTGTGAGCACGGCTGTGCTGCTTGTGCTGATGTGTGTGGTTTGCGTCTGTGGCGGCTGCATGGCCCCAGAATAGCCTGCTTTGGCCTGGAATGTGAACAGACATACAAATACACGCGCAGAGAAAAGAAGAAGAAGACGAGAAGCTGGCTCCTATTAATACTCCATAACTTAACCTCCCTGAATAGTACCACACATCTTCTCAGTAAGCTCCCGCCGTTTCTGCTTATGCATGTACATATGTGTCTGTACGGCTCCCAGTAGAAAGGCCACTGAGGAAAGCGAATGTCTTGTCATAAAACATGCAGAGGAAACTCCCAGAGCCGCCGCAAAGAGCAAATGTACAAAGTTCTCCTAAGTGCTGAAGGGGGTTCAGCTTTCTTTCCTCATGTCCTGGCATAAAACAGTCCTGAGACCAAGGTGAAATCTAATATTCTCTTTCAGTTAGTGATATTTACAATATTCCCACAGAGACTGAAGTCTTGTGCCTCTGGCCACAAGTCAGGTTACAACAGCAGGAAAGTTGTAACTCTGTGGCCAAAAAAAGAAGTTGAATAAGTTGAACGGTTGAACTTTTAGAGACTTTTCATGACTTGGCGTTAAGCGTATTATTTCGCCAGCCAGTTTTTCTGTTAAGTATTGCTCTCTGTGCCAGTCACATGGAGCTCGTGGCTGTGACAGCTAATTCTCCCTGTCAAAAGTGTGAGTGTCTTAGTGCCTCTGTGCCGTCCCGAGGCAGACACTAATTTCACGAACAGAGAATTTTTATCAATGAGGAGCCTCTCCCCCAGAGGTCACGCTAAAATTAAATGGTAGAAGTTGGAGCATGCTGGTGTGTTCACCAGAGTTTAGGTTTTATCGTCTTATCCCCCCCCCCCCCCCCCCCCCTCGACACCTGCATGTAAAAGACATCGCTCTGTTTCTTCTTCACATGTAAATCATGTTGACACCCTACTCTCGGGACTCACCTGTTATGTCTTAGGATTCCTCCTTTTTCCCTCGCGCATAAATCAAGCTGGCATTCGGCTCTGCTCATGCTTGCTTCTTGTTTCTTAAGGTCTCAGCTTGGTATGCACCTTAATTGGATTTTGTGTCTGTATTTAACACGGCTTAAAAACTTGTGTGTACTGTAAATGTATCTGTTCAAGTGTGTATATGTGTTAGATCGAGTGCACAGTGAAGATTTGTCAAATTCATTTACTGTTTGCTTCTTTTTTAATCCATTCCTCCCACCCAAGTGAAAGAATAGTCTGCTTCCAGAAAGCAGAGCTGCAGCCAACATATCAAACTCATCACAATTATGGTTTTCTATTCAATTTTTTAAGTGTGTTTTCATGTGTCCTGTGGCATTTTTTATTGCAGGACTATCTCAGACAAAGTCACCAGACATCAAATTGACTTAAAAGGTGGGAATTTTGCCGTAGCCAAGAGCCAGGCATTGTTTTGTTTGGGTTCCCTGAGTGGTTTTCAAAGTGGCTCATGGTGACACGGCACTGAATGTTTGATGTTTGCTTCTTCTGGATGATTTATTGGGAGCCTTACACTGCTTTTCTCTTTCTCCACAGGAGGCTGAGTGGCACTGCGATGAGTTCACCAAGGGAGCCTGCTTCAGTCGTGGAAAATCTGAGGTGAGTTTAAGTGATGCCTGAGCATTTGAAATGTCACACTCTTTTATTGCTTTATCAGTCACTTTGTTGAGAAAAACAAGTTTCAATGTTGCTATTGTAAAGAAAAAAAACACTTTGTTGTAACTTGAATGATTACTGCTTTGCAGGTAACTGAGCCTATAGGTTTTTTCATATTCAAATAAAGGGCTATTCCAGTGATTTTATACATGTGTGACACTTTAGCTCCCATAATGCAGCACGGTAGGTAAAGTTGCACCATGTTCTTGATAACACCAAATCTTTTACGATTAAAAAGTGTAATTTCACAATCTCAATTATATAGTGTGAACAACAATGACACCAGCCCAATGTCTCAGAGCAAGCAGCTTTTGGCTGAATGAGAAAGAGATAATTACCGAGTGATGACACCTCCTTCTTAAATCAAAATCTGTGAGCCATGTTTTCAAAATACGTCAGAGATGGAGGTGAAATCTAATTGAATGTAAAATGCAGATTTACAGTAACCAGGTTTCTTAAGTGCATGTAAACTCTCACTGAACTGAACATGCTATTCATCTTGTTTGCATTAATTAATGCTTTTACCTGCAAGTTGCAGTCACCGATACAACGTCCAGTAATGTTTTTCCCTATATCTTCCTAAATGTCATTAAATTTTGTTGGAAAAATGTGATATAATTTTTAGGCTGTCACTCACCCCTACCAATAGGTTATAAACAATAGATTATTTTCAGCCAAAATAACTCCAGTACAACAACCGGTTTTGTGACAACAGCGTTATTAAACTTCTTTATGTCTTGGTTCAGGCTCTCACAGCACTTGGTTATGGTTAGGGAAAGAACTTGGGATGACATTTTTTCAGTCATGCACATTGTATGGACTCTGCCTTTCAGTGTTTCAAGTCTAAGCTTTACCCAAGTTGATCAATATGACATCACAGGGGGTTACTTTCTCAGACTTGACAAACGCCCTCCGAAGCTCCAGAAGATGACTAAACAACAGTATTTAATGTTTAGAAGTTGAAGTTTCCCCTCCATATAAATAACATTCTAAACAACTCAAACAAAAGGAAATCTCCACCACTACTCAACAATACCTTAAATCTCAAAGCTGCAAAAGAGATTTTTCCAAAATTTCCTGTGGCTGTGGTTATATACAAAAATAACACATGAATGAATGATGTTTTCCATTGCAGCTGTAGGCTCCACATGTTGTACATTCCCACCAGTACACCATTGCTGCATAATAATTATGGCTAAAAAGGAAATTAAATTTATAAAGACAGAAATTACAGATCTCCTTTCATTTTTTCAGGCAGTGTTGAATCAGCTCCACACTACCAAACAGCTCACTGAAATTAAAAAAAAAAAAGTTATGATGAAACATAATGAAGCCTGAATGCAACATATACAATGGACTCACTGGGAATTCCTGCAGGATTCCCAGTGAGTGAAGTGGCCTCAAAGTGGATTTAAATCAACTTGTTGTGAAGCAAGGAGCTTTTCAACCACACCTCACCTCTTATTTATAGAGCTTGCTTAAAGGGAGTTCCTATTGTTTTTGTAGTTTCTTTTTATGTGCAAGTGTATGTTTTTGTATGTGGTTAGCTGGCATACTCTATCTACTAAACAACTGGTTTAGGGCCAGACTTGACTTGTAGGTGAACTGTACAGCCCAGCCCTGATCCCCATGTGTGTGTGCGATGCAGTGTATTTATCTTTGTGTTAGAGACCTATAATAGGCATGCATGTGCTGGGTAGCACAAGATAGCCGTTGTGAATTGCAGACCAAAGCTACCTCAGTCCTTCAGAGCCACTGCTGTCTGGCAGAGTTGAATCGTTTTGCTCACTGTTCCCTTCTGAGGATCAGCTCCTGTGATGTACACTAAGAATAGCATTAAAAGACTTCATTCTCTCACAGCTGACAGGGCTTTTGATGGTTTATTACCTAGCTCAGTGCGCAGCAATATACCATCGCTTAGGCTATTATACAGATACCGTCCCTGTGCTTTGAGTGAATTTACAAGTGATTGTTTTTTTTTTTTTTTCCTAATGCACGCATCCGCTCTTCTCTTGTGTATTTGATTTATTTCAACTGGGAGAAGAAAGGAGAGTTAAATTGACTTGACAGGATTTGATTGCTGCCTCGGTTTTGTTTTATAATGCGAGAGCCAAGCATAACAGCCTCTGTATTATAGTACGAGCGTGGAACATTTGTCAGGAAGTTTTCATAAACAAGTCAAGATTGTGAGACTGGGCAAATATTAAATATGCCGTTATTTACCGTAGAAATAAACTGGAGAGAAGAATTGAATTATAAGGACCTCTTCACACTCCCGCACCCACACACAAGCGCACAGCGGATAACGAGCTGAGCAAACAGCACCGATATATAGGCATACTTAACAAGTGTAACTACTCACACACTCATGCACATATCTTATTTTGAACAGGCACACACTTAAAGATGCACATGTACTTCTGCGAGTCAACCTCCATCTTGATAGAGGGGAATAAAAGCCTTTCTCTGGCTCTTCCTGCAGTGCCCTCCACTCCTAAATCAGACCCTTGAGAGGAGGAGAGTGGGGTCGCCCTGTGGGCATCTAGAGTGGCTCAGACAATAGCAGATTTACAGGGTTTTAAATTTCTACGAGGGGCCCTCACACACTGAGCCCTGGCCCCTTTTCAGATGGGGACTTTATTACCTTGTCCCAGGACAAAAACAAACAGCTCTGTTTGAAATGAATACTTACTGACCTGCCTTACTTACCGTTGTAGTTACATTTACTGTGAGTCTGCTTGGATGAAAACCCCAGCACGCCTCCATGAAAGCTTGACGGCGATGTCGAGGTTTTATGGTGTTCAGCAGCGATCAATCATTCACTCCATCTATCAGTCACTCACTCAGTCCCACTTTATTTGTCAGGTCCTTTTAACCAAGTGTTGAGTGGTTTTGCTTGAGACCCAACCCCAGCCAAAAAACGCCAAAACTCAGAAGAAGGGGCGAGCCAAACGAATGGTGAACATGCACTACACCATAATATAGAGAAAAGTGCTTTGAATTGATCAATGCAGAGGGCAGGTTGAAAAGAAACACGATTGATGATTTTGACCAGTCAACAAATCCAAGGCAATTTTCTAAACTAATCCTGAGTGGTCCTCTCCCACGCCCACTGCATTTATCTGTTCTCTACCTCACTCAGATCCCTCTCCAAATCTGCTCCCTGTTGAATTAAGATGTGACATCTGTAAGCCATGTGGGCATTAGCCTTGATTTGACTCTGTCGAGCTTGGCCACGTTTTAGAGTAGCCGTCCCGCTGTTTCAGGTGTTTGTCTCATTTATTGGCATAAAGTGTAATTTTGTCCCGCTCCCTAATGCTGCTGTCTGTCAATGGATAGATAATGGTGCTGCTGCTAACTGCTAAAGCGCGATGTGTGTGTTTGCTGGTGTGTTTCCACAGGAGGAGTGCCAGAACTACATCAGGGTGCTGCTGGTCAACGGGAACAGGCTGTTTACCTGTGGAACCAACGCCTTCACCCCCATCTGCACCAACCGAACGGTATGGACCACAGCAGGGCTTTCATGTTAGCAAATCTTCAATAGAGCTAATATTTCTGTCAATAAGAGACCTTACATTAACTAAACAACATGACTGAGAGCCGACATGAAAAGTTGTTTTTGTGCCTCAAACTGCACAAATTGCCAAAGTAATGAGTGGAAAATGTTTATTATCCTAAAACAGGTTTGCTGCCAGAGGTGAGTGGCATGTGGTTAAAATAGATGTGCAAGTACAGGATGTACATTGCATACAAATTCAATTCTTTAAAAAGTAATTTTCTATTTCTAGACTGAATAGTGAAAAAGTGCACACATCCTATCCTGTAGGAAGAGTCTCACATTCATATAATTCAAGCGCCGTATGTACCTGGATGCAGCAGGCATTATTACTTCTTTCTGTGTTATATAGAGTCAGTGTTTACTAAAAATCTACTAAATCAGTTGAAAAATAGAAACATAACTCAGGAATGCATTCAAGGTTTTATCTTGTACATGCTTGTATAATACGGATATTTCAAGCTGGGTAAACCTGATAACGTTGCAAATGTAAGTGTCATTGATTGAATTGAATTGACAACGTCAGAAGCAAAGGTCAAGGTTGATCAACACATTTAATCAAGGTGCGACTAAGCTCTTATTCTTGCCTCCCGGTGTGCAGTCAGGGATGTAGACTAATTATAAAGAAAGATGAATCTTATTAAGCGTGGATGCTTAAGAAGTCATGTTACCTTAAACTTGTTAAACGTTGCAATCAAAATATTGCCTTAAGCTCATTACTCTTGATAATCATAGCATTGGCCTAAGTTAACACACTCATTGTCTCATTTGTGCTGCCTTCTTCATAATACATTGCAATTATTTATCGTCTTTGCATTTTCATCCTCTACATTTAATTCACGCAGTTCTCTCTCTCCTGCCTGCATCTGTATAATCCTATGCTTTAAAGGGATGTTTAGTCAGAATTTTCTATTTAAGTTGCTATTGTGTTTCAGCAGGCTTTAGACACAGTGACGGCAGACCAAGATTTTTATGTGTGTGTGTGTGTATTAACCATTGGTGTGTAACAAAAGAGCACAGTAAATAAATGAAGTGTCAGAAAATAAACTTTTTCACCCAAAATTGGTGGTGACAAGTGCCTACTGAAGTTAAGTGTAGCCCAATATTTAAATGTCACAGTACTGTGCTTACCTTACAGCGGTGATCGGGCCATATCAAATACTTGCTTCTGTGGGATTTCAGAGGAGGAACAGGCAGAAGTTGACTATTGTGATGACATTTGTTTTTGTCCAAAAGCACTGCATACAAAGGTCACAGGCTCATAATGACTGTTTACTGCTGTGAAAATACATATAGTTGAAATGTCATGACATTATTATACCAGTATTTCATTGGATGCTGTCATATTTACCCACTGAACGTCCATTAATGTGAAACACTGTTTGGGCACAGCAACAGCAATTGAATCACTCTAAGACAGATTTACTATCACTGTGATGGATGAACAGATAGGGAGCAGAATATTCTATTAGTTTAATAAGTGCTCGGGGGTTATAGATTAAATAGCTGTTACTTTCTGACTTTTAGTCATGTAGCTACTGAAGATGACAACTGAGTTGATAATTATGGTAGTTGTGGTCATAGAGAAAGTTTGTTTTTGTTTATGGGGATGAGAACTTTCATTGTAATGTAACCAGGGATTTCTCAGTCGAGGGAATGTCTCTACATCAAACCTTTAAACATACAGATACATTAGCACTGTGTAATTTCATTACCAAGCAAACGTTTTGAATTCATATATTGGAATTTGTGGAAGGCAATTGTTGCAACCTTAAAAGAATATTTAGTCTACTACACAAAACTCACATTTTACAGCAAAATTTATTTGCAGGAGAAAAACAAGGTATCGTTTGAAGCCCAACTTTACTGATCAGACAATATTTAAATGGTGAAAAATAATTTTTATGGTCAGCTGGTAATGGTAATAGATGATAATGAAGGAAATTGTTGTACAGATGAAAGCAGTGATAGTGTAGCTTGTTGACGATAAAGTTGATAACGCTGTTTATTCATTTCAACCTCTATAATGAAAATGCTGAAGCAATTTGAGACAGTTATGTAAATTTAAAAAAACATCAAAAACATTACATAGATATGCACATACTCAAATGAATTCATGCAATACAATACATGTTTACAATAAATTGAGTATTTTGTCAAAATGCAGCAAGGCACATTAACGTAACATTTGTAACAGTCAGCAGTAGCAATCAATCAAATGCCAGCTGACTATTCAACGTACAATAACAACTCATTCAGAATCCTTACAGGAAATTATTCCAGTGAGTGGTCACCCTGTGCACAACAGGCTTCACTAGTTCTGACTTGTGAATAAGCAAAATCAATTACATGTTTCCATCCACCTTTTTATTATTCGTTTTAGAACCTGAAAATAAAATTGAATATTTTGTACAAAAGTTACTCTTCAAGGTATGAAAGGTACAAGTGTAATGGAAACAGCAAATACATGATGACATACCTGTACAGTTCAGTATGTGAGGGATGTGACTTAAACGTGCACTGAAACATGTCATCAACGCAGAGCAGCGAGGAGACTGTAATATTCCTCAAGTTCAAACATACATGCCACGTTTCCATCGCTGTGTTGTTCATGTTCTGAGTTATACTTTGGACAAGAGGGAGTAGGCTTAAGATAAAGAAGTTGAAGAATGACATTCTGCTCACAGTTAACAATCCAAACAGCAATGTCAATGCAAATTCAGATTCAAAACATATCTGAAATCATGCACTGGGCTTGCTGCTATATTTCCTGTTGTTATTGTTGTTGCTAAAAATTGTCCCAGTAGCTGCAATTAGCGTGTCATACATAGACCACAACAGTTCTCACAGACCCTGTTCAAACTGGGAGCTATCTCTTTCCAAAAGTTTTCTATCAGAGGCACAGAAAGTCACTTCAGTGTCCTGCTTGCACAGCTGCTGGATCCACTATAGAGCTGACTTTTAGTCCCCTTCTTCAAAATGCAGTCAATGCATTGCAGTTTATTTATTTATCACACCTCCTCTTGTTTTTCTAAACAACCCAGTTGACCATAAAACAGCTATTCTGGCCCATTGACCAAGTCCCATCAATACCAAGCTTTCATCTCGTGCGGGAAGAGATCAGACAGAGTTTTCTCTGTTTTGTTGTGGTTTGGGTGGAGCAGAAGTCACAGTAGTCAACAGAACCCTTGATCCAAATCGACTGGCTCCAGGAAATTGGCTAAAGAAGTCGCCTGTTCCCCTAACACATGCCCGGAATGAGTCAGGTCTCCTGTTTGGAAGAGCTATCTACAGATCATTCAGTGAAAATGTGAGAGGAGAGATTGAGCTCTGACTCTTTCAAAGCTGAGACTTTTGCCATCATGTGAGTTGTTCTCCTATCAGCTAAGAATAAATAATGTGGAACCTGGTAATCACAAATAGAACCATTTTGATTATCTTTAGTGGATTTTAAAGCCTGAGGTTTTTTTCAACCATTGACTTGCATGGATTTGCCTACAGAACCCAGCCGAAGCAAAGACCTGAGTTAATGCATGTATATTGTTTACTTTTGCATCATAAAATATAATTACATTTTGAATTTAAAAATGCATTGCGCTTTGGTATTCAAGGCTGAGTCACTGAGCTATGCCCAATAGTTTTTTGTAAGTAGGAGCCAGTGCAGTGTGTCAGGGCTAAGCCAGGGTCATGCTGTAAAGTATTTTTAAAAAGCAAAGGGTTGGATTTGGCTTCATATTCAAAGGCAGAATGCGAGGGAAGACTGTAACAAGCCTCTTTTCAACCCAGAGAAGCTTCTTAAAGATGTGGTATAATAATGTTATAACCACACTAACAGCTGGATGTCGTGCACAGACTGCAGAAGCTAAACTGAGGAAGCACTGCCGTAAAGAACGAGCTGATTTAAGAAGCCTGCTTTAGAAATTGTATTGCTTTCTTAACAGGTGGCTTCTTAGCATTAAACTTCAGGCAGCTGCTCGGTTTTTCGTGTTTTACGCCGCTAATGATTCTAAATGTGTTTCTGTGATTATTTCACCTGCTCCTGAAGGTTTGCTCATATATATCTTTGTGTGTGTTTCGCTGTAGATATAAGCCAAACAAAACATAATGAGATGATTTTTTTTTTTTTTTTTTTTTTTGTCTGCATGATTTGCATATTGGCAGGAACAAACAAAACATTACCAGACTTCTTCGGTTTGCATTTTAATGCTGCCCTTTGATACTCTGTCCTATATATTTTTTATACAGTACACCATTATTTAAAAATAAGACAAAATGCATCTTATTTCCAAGGAAATTGCCTCTTATTGCTTAAGTTTCTTAACGCCAGGGACAATCCTATTTCAAAAAAAGTTTCCAAGTGTCTTAATGATATAGTGTCTAGTGAATGCTTGTGTCCCATCAGTGCCTTGTTTTTCTTTATAACCCTTTTGTATTCTAACTCTTCTCTCTCTGCGTTGCAGCTGACTAATCTGACAGAGATCCATGATCAGATCAGTGGGATGGCTCGGTGTCCATATAACCCCCTCCACAATTCTACAGCTCTCATCACCTCCAGTGGGGAGCTTTATGCTGCTACAGCCATGGACTTCTCTGGGCGAGACCCTGCTATCTATCGCAGCCTGGGTGGCCTGCCACCGCTGCGCACTGCCCAGTACAACTCCAAGTGGCTCAATGGTATGGAGTTGCCAAAGTTTGGGATTCTGATAGATAATTTATATCAATACCCAAGTTGTTAGATAAAGGTAAATTATTATTTTAAGTAGAGAGAAACACAATAAAGAAGATATTTTTCCGTTTGCTTTCTTCATATAGACATTGAACATCAGCATTGAGTCTTGTAGATCATCAGTACTTCGCTCAAGCATACTTACTCACTTACTAAATGAGCAACTGACTACATGACCGATGCTTATCTAACATGGGAATCAGAATCAATATCTCCTGGTTAAAGGATTGTATTCCCTCTTAAATAGCCACTGTGCTGTACAAAGTGCTGCACCTATAATTTGTTCTGCAGTTTTTTGTCAGTAAATACAACAATTTATAAAGTTACTAAGAACCTAGAAAATCTTTATGTTTATCTCACTGTTTGTTTGAGGAGTCTAACATTGTAATTCTTCACAAATCAATGTCGTTACCTGAAAACTCACCCAGACCCACACAAGCACAAGTCTCCTCAAAGCAGCTTGGAGAACTTCAGACAGCTTAAGGTGTCTAGTCTGCAAATCAGGTCAATCAGTATCTTGTCAGCAGGTGACTTTTATCAGATTCACATTTAAACTAAATTGAAAAAATAAATTAAAAGCCACCACACACATTGTTTTGCAGCAACCTTCTGGGAAAAGGTTTAATAACTAATTTTATGGCGAATTGATTTTTTTCTCTCCGTCTCCCCCTGCACTGCCCTCCAAAGGTGCAGAGGAGAAGAGGGTTGAAATGAGATGGGGGGGGGCACTTTCATTTAAAGGTGAATTGAATCACCGTCAGTGAGAATAAAGTGTGTGGTTTAGATCCAATAATGTCATACATGAAGATGAACGCATTATCTGTGACGTGGAGGTTGCGTGTCTCAGATAGGGCGAGAGCTATTATGCTACACCTGTTTTGGTCATTTCTCATCCTAACCTTTACGTTTGGGGAGTGAAAAATTAGTTTTCTTATTACACCCCAGCATCATTAATAACATGGCCTGTAGTTATTAATCCTGATCACCTGCTGTTGTGTGGGCCGCACACTCGCACGCACTACAAGTCAATCAATCATAACTCACACCTATTCGCACTCCTACTCCCTTTTACTCCCACAACTTGAAGTATTTTTCTTTTGGTGCTCCTTCTCTCTTACTCTTGGCATTCTTCATTTTTTTTATGCCTTTCCCATTCTGACATGTTTTCTTTAACTCCACTTCCTCAACAGAACCAAACTTCGTCTCCTCCTATGATATTGGCAACTTTACCTACTTCTTCTTCCGGGAAAACGCGGTAGAGCATGACTGTGGCCGGACGGTTTTCTCCCGTGCTGGGCGGGTCTGTAAGAATGACATCGGTGGCCGCTTCCTCCTGGAGGATACATGGACCACCTTCATGAAAGCCAGGCTGAACTGCTCCCGACCAGGAGAAATCCCTTTTAACTACAACGAGCTGCAGGGAACATTTTACCTGCCTGAGCTTGAGATGCTATACGGCATTTTTACTACCAATGTGTGAGTAACAAGAGATTTTACAAAAGTAACATGATAGCAAATGCACCACAACAGTATTTTTGCTGGTTATAGTTTGAAACAAATATTGTAACAAGAGGTTTATATTTAAATTTAACATTGTAGTTTTTTTAAAATATGTTTCATGAACCAAACAGAGAACCTCAAAATGTTTTGATATCAGATGAAAAATACTGACACAGATTTTTCTTTTATGTGTTTTTTGTTGCACCAATAGAATAGCTTCATGTATAATTCACAGTGAGCTTGGCATCACATTGTGAATTTGTCAGTTTTGTAGACACACCACAGCTGCATCTGCATTAACTTGGCATCTGACCTTTTTGTACCATACATATTAAGCATATCAGTTGAGAAACTTGTTGTTTTTGCAAATGTACTAAAAAGCAAATATCAAAATGCCCCCTAGCTGTGGCACTCAAAGGAACTTTCTCTAGACCTCTGCAGTACAATTGTGGTGTGGAATAGAGCTGGACAAGGTTATAAAGCCTTTTCTAAAGCTTTGGGTGTTCCCAGGAGCACAGTGGCCTCAATAATTATGAGGTGTAAAAGGACTTTCTATAGTTGGCCATTCAGCCAAGAATGGACTTGATCAGGAAGGTAACCAACAACCCAGTCACTCTAACAGCACTTCAGAAGTCCTCTGTAGAGATAGAAGAACCTGAACTCCAAGATTTAGCCATTTATGATAGTAGATAGCATGCTTGGACCTTGCCAAACAGTACTTAAAGAACTGTGAGAAAACGACAAGAAATATTTTTCATTTATTTCATTTATTCAATATTTAACTCCAAACATTATGTCTGGTGAACTCCTATGGTGAAGCATCTTTGTGGTAGCATCATACTATTGGGGTGCTTCTAGTCAACAGGGACAGACAGCAAGGATCAGAAGGAGCCAGAGTACTAGCAAAGGATGAATGATGCCAAACAGAGAGATTCTTCAAGAAAACCAGTATACTACTATACTGAGGTGGTGGTTCATCCTTTTACATTGACAATGGCCTGAATCATACTTCCAAGCAATGCAAAAGTAGCCTTTGATGAAGTTTTTGACTGATGTTGACTGGCCCAACCAAAGCCCAGACCTATACCTGTGAGCTGAAGATGGCAGTTCACAGAAACATCTATTCAATATGATAGAAAGCGTCCAGTTCCAGAGACTTGCCCAAAAGATTCATAGCTGTGATTGTTGCCAATAGGTTTCCACAAACTGAATTAAGGGAGTGAATACATTTGTAAAAAAGAATAAATGATGTTGTAAACGATAAAGCTTGTTTCCACTTTATGATTGAGGGTTATTGAGTGAAGACGAGTGACAATTTAATTCAATTTAACTCATTTAAAATAAATCTACAACACAATGAAGTTTGTACAAAGTGAAAGAATCCTGTCGCCACATACTGTATCAGAAAAATACACTGTACCGTGCATATAGAAGATGTAAAAGAGAGAGCAGATGTTTTTATAAACACCACAACCCCTACTCTTTTTTTTATATTGTCATCTTTTTTTTGTGCTTTGTCAGACTCACAAACACACATGCACACATGCACAGACTAATATTAAAAGCTGACTAATCTATTCTTTATGGTCAATGCATTCGCACTGCTGAAAAAAAGTCTTTTGAAGGGTATTGGAAACATTTCCCCCTGCAGGCACAGACTTTAATGAACAGCCGCATTGGATTATAATTCACATTACCCAAGTCTCACAGTTTGAGTTGAGAGTTAATACTCTCATTCTTTACTTTCTCTTCAGACGGAGGAGGCCAGTACTTGTTGAACCTGACAGCTTAAAAAGTCAGAGCTGTATTTCAGCCAGATCTGTACAGTTAATCAGACAAGCTAAACAGCTTAATTGTGTCCTATTGCTGCATTTGTAATCCAGTAATGACTATAACTTACACCAGAGTCTGCATCTGTCTGTCCAGTGTTTGATTTGTGTTGTTGGCTGAAGGCAGTTCAAGCATAGAGAGGCCAGCTTTACAGATACCAACAAAATTTGGTAGCAATTTTCTGCTACTGCTGCTGTGTCCTTTTCTTAATGTAAATATTCTAATACCTCTCTCTTTTTCCACCTCTGTCATCCATCATTCCCTCCATTCTCTCCTCCAACTTTGTTCCTGACATTCAGAAACAGCATTGCTGCATCTGCGGTGTGTGCCTTCAATCTCAGTGCTATATCCCAGGTTTTCAATGGACCCTTCAAGTATCAGGAGAACTCCCGGTCAGCCTGGTTGCCTTACCCCAACCCCAACCCAGACTTTCAGGTAACAAAACTTAATAATGCATTGAGCTAAATGCTAATTTATTGCTAATATCACCCAATATTAACCTAATTACAGCTCAGCTTGGTGGGGATATAGTTGATCTTGCAGGTGTTTGGATATAAACCGAAGTATAGGTCAAACTGAAATGTTCACCTGATGGTGGTGGAAGATATAAGCTCAAGAGATCAATGGAGTTATTACAGTTAATTCTGAGCAGAGCAAACATCTGTGCATAGTGTCAGTCTATACTACTGTAGGTTTGTTGAGATATTTCACATAAAGGTGAACCTCATGCTGGTGCTAGATGGAAAGTCACCAAAGTAAGTTGGTTTCATCCTCTAGAGTCCATGAACATTTGTGATATTTCAGCCTGAACCAAAGTGGTGGACCAACTGAAGGACCACGACTCTGCAGCCATGCTGCTGGCCACCATGCTTACAAATGCGGTTCATAAACATTGCACATGAATTCAGAGCTAATCTTTAATTCATCATTTGCCATTTGTTCATGCTTGGACTGAGGACCTGGCTTTTAATTTAGCTGCATGGTGTGTATCCTGGTAAATAAATGTGTTCATGCTGATGAGCCTTCCTCAGAGCATTGATGACCATCTTACACCATTCATTTCCTCTCTCTTTCTGCTTATGAACACATAAATTACAATGGTTCTTTATAAAGTCCTGTAATGTTTGCAGTGGCACCATCATTCCTTTAATATGTGTCAAACCCTTGTTCTGTGAACTGTCGTGCCTTTCTATTGAACTGTCCATGTTTTGCACAAGTACCACTTTATGTTTATACATCCTAAAAATCCAAGCACCGCCAGGGCACTTTATCGCTATTTGAGGCACCACTCAATAGTGATGACACAGAGGGAATGTTTTATTAGTAGAAGAAGTGGCTCTCAGTTGTAGCCGGCTTAGGAGATAGTGAGGGAGCTAATCCACATAGCTCCCCATGAGGGATTGAATTCCATCTGAGGTCTCGCTGCCAATGGGTGACACGCCTTGCTCCCTCACATTTCAAATCATGGGCACTTCATCATGTTTCCGTCAAGCCAGCAGATGCATGAACCATGTCCATTATGTATATGTATATGGACAAAAGTGGATGAATTGATCAAGCCTTAGAAGTTTAAGCTGGCTGCTGCTGTGCATACACTTACTGTATCTACAAGTCAGAATGTGGCTGAGTGCATTTCCCTCTTCAAGAAAAACAATTTTCATATCTGGCCAACATTGACCAGTTAGAGAGAATTAGGCTGGATGTACTGAAGGTTGATCACAGAGGGGATTCTATATAACATATGTTTTCACATGGCTGTGTTCCTCAAGGATAAAACAGCATCAGTTATTCCTCTTCATCCCCATCATTCCATGTAAGTCTCAGCACAATAGCTGCTCCTCACCGCTGGACCGATGCACACTTTATCTAGGTTTCAGTGACATCTTCATCAAGCATTTGTCAATGCTGTGGGATTAGATTTACGAGCACAGGATTTATGGCTTGCCTGTTTTTTGTTTGGTTTAGTTTTCTTTTTTTTTTCAGCCCTTTGTGCACACAAACCTGTACTGTACATGTATAAACATACACCTACAGGAGACCAGCATCCATAAAAGTCACTGACCATGTCCATTTGTACACATCTTATGTGCGCAAATACACCCACAAAATCAGGGTTATAGACTGCTGCCAAAAAATATAATTTTAACTGTGAATGCATCACTCACACTGGTCAATGATTGAGAGTTTAATTCTGTCTGTCTGCAGAAAAACTCATG
This sequence comes from Anabas testudineus, assembly GCF_900324465.2. Classification (NCBI taxonomy): domain Eukaryota; kingdom Metazoa; phylum Chordata; class Actinopteri; order Anabantiformes; family Anabantidae; genus Anabas; species Anabas testudineus. The sequence goes on from NC_046611.1 coordinate 25,624,794, forward strand.
TATTTGAACCACACTGAACAATCCTTCTGGGTTTTGTCAGGCTGTGAGTCATGTTCAAGGTGCATTGGGAGCTAATGTCTCTGTGTTGTGTAGGTCCACGATCACACTGTAACTGCTTAGGGTGAATGCATGAACTCAGGGTTAAAGTTCATATGTAGGAAAATAGTAAAGTTACAGTATGCTATCTAATGCAGTTCTATCTAGTGCTAGTTTTAGCAGTTTTGTTTTGTTTGCCGTATTTATGATTTGGTTTGATTTGAAGCCAAAATTAACAAAATATTATAATCAGATTTTATCAGGAGAAGCTAAAATTTTAAATAACATGGGACACATTACAAATAGAAGCCCATTTTGCACAAGCTTTCCGTAAAATAACCATATTACTCAGTGGCACTTATCCTGGCAGAGAGAAGTATGCTGATGATGTGCTGAACAGCTGAGTGTTGGATGGGCCCTCAGCCAAATTACGTCCCTCACCTTGACTGTACCGTGGAAATCACAACATCCATCTCTTTACAGATTTACTAATGTCGTAGACCCTCACTGGTCACAGTGTCTAACTTTGTCTTTGGCAGAACTGCATGCGGACACTTCAAGATTCATACACATGCATGTAATGCAAGGACAAAAAGCAAAACCCTAGACATGGGTTATTATGTACCCCACACCACACACATGCTGCACAATTTTGCTATAAGCAGGAGGCTCATTTGAGTGTTTTTTATTTCCCTGTCCTTCAGGGCTTTAATTTCCCATCTCCTGATAGGGTGAGTTCACTGATGCGTTGCACATCTCATGGAAGCCCTCCATGGTTTTCATCTTTTAGCCCAGGGAAGGCCAGGACTTGATCTGTATAAAGTATCCATTCTGTTGGTACTGTAGCTAGTCAGCAGGAACTAATCACTGTCCAAGGTCCAGTTTTCAGTGTAGTTCGATGAGGCTGTGTATGTTGCCTGGAGCAAATTTGTGCTGTTCACTTGAGATACTACGTTCAGAACAAAACACAATTTTGGGTTAGTGTAATTGTCGAGTACTGTACAACTTATTTTTGCTATCTCTGCTCTGTTTTAGTGTAGGCATATTCATTCCACAATGCTGCCCCCAACCGGGGACCTCCTTAACTGGACAGGACATGCATGCTTACTGCAACTTTACTCATTCAGCTCTGCCTCAGCACAACTGGCTTAAAGCTTTACCTGAAAAACAATGTGTTATTACAGACAGTGGCTCTATCTTTAGCTTTGCAGCATTATACCATTCAGATTATTTTACTTGAAATCTACCTATTTACAATGGCAAGTATGTGAACCTTATGGAATTTCGCTGCATTTATTTGTCATAAAACATTTTCTGATTTTCATCAGATCATCATCAAGTCAAGAGTATTAAGAAATATAATGTGTCTAAAATAATAACACAAAAAGTGTTTTTGATTTTTCATGTCTTTATAGAGAACAACCATAAAAACCTCATAGTGCTAGTGGAAAAATATGTGAACCCCTGGAATATTGTCCTGTAGTCTTGTTAAGATAATTAGTTTGGAGGTGTGGACTAGAGCTACTTTGACTGAGATAAAAGCACTCAAACGTTTTGAGTTTACTCCACACAAGAAGAATACGCTTTTGTTAGCCATGTCTCACCAGAAGGAGCTTTCAGACATCAAAAATTGCTGTAAAGAGTTACAAAGAAATTCACCAGTCTACATTTAGGCAAACAATCTACAGCCAAAGAATTGAAGGCATCACTGGAACTGGCTAACATTTGTATGCATATCATCATGAAAACATCCTCCTAATTGTAAACTATGGTGGAGGAAACATCATGATTTGGGCCTGCTTTGCTGTATCAGGGTCTGACCAGCTTGCAGTGATTGAGGGGAAGATGAATCACCAAGTGTATCAAAATAATCTTCAGCATAATGTGAGAATGTCTGTATGTCAGCTAAAACTCTGTAGAAGTTTAGTGAGGCTACAGGATAATGACCCAAAACACCAAAGGAAAAACAGAATGGCTTTAGAAAAACTAAATCTACCTTTTAGAGTGGTCAAGTCAGAGTCCAGAGCTCAACCCAAAAGAGATGCTATGGAACAACTTTAAGAAAGCCACACACGAAACATCCAAAGAATATGACAGAGCTAAAGCAGTTCTGCAGGAAGAATGCCAAAATTCCTCCTGAATAATCTGCAGGTGTGATCCATAGCTACAGGAAGTGCCTGATTGTTTGTGATTGTTGTCAATGAAGACAATGAACATTTTGTGTTATTATTTTAGGCACATTATATTTGTTCAAATCAGATCGCAATTTATGACATATTAATGCAAACCATGAAATTCGAAAAGGTTCACATACGTTTTCCTTCTTTGAAAGTGAGATGCTTATTGAAGCTGCAGTGTTTTGTAGGGTACAAGTAATTTTTACACTCTTACTTCATTCTTTTTTTTTTTAATGATGCTACATTTAGAGGGAGCGTTTTGTCAGAAATGTAATGAACTGACATAATGAAGCTCTAAAGATGGAAACATTTTTCAGGTATTAGCTTATTTTTGAGGTGAAAAAGACATATTACTATTGGGTACCAATAAAACTCACCACCACTCAATTTATATGCAGATGAGGAAAAAATCTAATAAAAAATATAACTACTTGCTCTGTCAAACTTTCATTCACTCTTCTTCCATCAGCCTTGCAGTATTGACTACAAAGACTTAAGGTTGTGAGGATAGCAAACCATTGCAAAATGTCGGCAATTCACTTTAAAGCCTTGTTCATTTAATCATTCAATCTCTCTTTTCCCTCATATGTGGTGACACAGAATCTTAAGTTTATAACAAAGCCTGAAGAGCTTGGCCTTTATTAATGCACTTAGTCAAACTGTTTTTCCTTTGCTGCTTCTCCACTTTTTATAGTGCGGTACCATCGACTCTGGTTCCTACGTGAACCTGACTGAGAGAAACCTGCAAGACGCTCAGAAGTTTTTACTAATGCATGAGGTGGTCCAGCCCGTGGTTCCTGTGCCCTACTTCATGGAGGACAATGTGCGCTTCACTCATGTGGCAGTGGATGTGGTGCAAGGAAAAGATATGCTGTTTCACATCATATACTTAGCTACTGGTAGGTTCCTAACACCATGTTTATGCATGAGGGCACGGTTTGAAAAATCAGTCTGTTTATATTTGCATGCATTATCTACCTCTACATGCTGAACATATTACTGTCTCTTTTTTCACAATTTGCATATTTTTGGGTGCTGGCTGTAATTCTGTGCCTTCTTGAAGACCTTGAAAACATATTTTTAAATCAGCTTTTTGGTATGAGTGATTGTATCCTAGTAAACTCAAGTCTTTCTCATTTCCTATTTTTACGTTTTTTGTTGTTTCAGCATTTTTTGGTTAGTTGAAAAAAGCTGATGTGCACAAACTTTGTGCACAAATTAGCATTCAGAAAAAATGAAGAAACATCTACACCATCTTGCAGAAATAAAATAGCTGAATTTTTAGTGTTAAGCGTATTCTAAATTATACCAAAGATGATTTTTACATAAGCCATGATTGTTGCTTGTACAGTCATGAAATTTGTCATTGATTGTTACAGATGAAGACTGCAGTCTTTGCACAAGAAAACAGGCCTGCAAGAAGAATAATGAAATCAATAGCTGTGAGGTTCTGAGGAGACATCAAAGCTTAGTCTTACAACATGGGTTTAGTCACTCTTTACCTCCATATGTTTGCCATATGCACTGACAGAACACACACATATCACACCACACATCACTCCCATGCAGCCCTTCACAAAGAGATTGCAAGCAGCATGAACAGCCAACAATTCTGTCAAAAGAAGACAGACGGGTAATTAATAACACACACAGACAGCTCTAATTTAACCCGTACACGTTTTGCCTGTCTGAACGGCATGGCATTGCCTGCTTATCAGGAAACTGTTTGATCATACTGGTAAGACAATGTCTGATGTTAGACTTGGCAAAGCACTCAAAACAGTATTAGCACGATGCTAGATTTGCACCAGTTTCTGTTTTGTATTATGATATAACACACAATATGGATTATACTGAACAGGATTTGAATGTAATGACCCACTTCACTGTGCTAATGTACCATAGGCCCACTGGGAAATGTCAACACGATCTTCCTGTTGTAGCGTGTGTTATTTTAGGATATCACACACACACACACACACACACACACACACACACACACACACACACACAACCTGTTCCAGTTCACTGCCTCCATGCTTGGCATCTCCCTCAAAAACTCCCCTCTCATTGTTTGCATTGTGCTGTGATCAATGTAGCGACGGACCAAAGCTGCCCACATGGCAACTTCGTCAGACACTAACCAGCCGCTAATGAAAACATCTGAAACTGTGCCAAGGCCATTGGATAGCACTCATACTGTACCTTATCGCATGCTATTATTAAAGCTTAAATGCACTCTGCTAATTGGGGACGTTGTGGAGAATCTTCACTAACTTGGGCGACAAAAAGAGTTAAATAGTAGATTTATTTTATACAAACGTGTGGCTTGCAGAAGATTTAGAGTCTGACGTTACAAGTAGTCTTATTTGTTAGCCTCTCTACACATCAAGTCCCTGCACAAAGCTGGCATATCCAGGACCAGTTTACTCCACGTTCTTACTGCCCAACACTGCTTGGGGCAGTAGTTAACTTTTACATTCCCTACATTGAACCGATTAGCAATTCACCCTTCTGGCATCACTGTGCACCTAATTACTTTTTCTTCACCAAGGGTATTACATGTATAATGGACGATGTTTGTGTTAACACTCCAAAAGAAAATCTGCCCCTAACTTGTTCTCATGGGGCATACCTTACATAACATAAAGGTCAGGACATATTCACAATGACATCGATATCCACACTCTATCAGAAATGCAAAGTTGTTTCTTCCCCTGGAAAAAAACCTTTAAAGAAGAGTAGGCCTTAAATTGTACAGGTGCTACACCAATTCTATGGTTGCCTTTACAGTACTGCATGTTAATAGCATAACCAGTGTGTAGCACGACAGCTACCACCAATCATATTGACTTGTTTCTGAGCCTTTTTGTTAAGAACTGTTTGTTGTGTGGTTCATATTGAGTTCACATCGTCACGTGTACAGTTTTTGCTCATCCAGAATCCTCTTTCAGACTATTCTATCATTGTCTTGCCTTTCCTTTCCACGACTTTCTCACCTTTTCTCTTGCAGATAAACCCGTCTTACTCTTTGTGACCAAATCCTCTCTTTCTCCTTCTCTCCTCCAGATTATGGTACTATCAGGAAAGTGCTTTCCCCACTCAATCAATCTATGGGGAGTTGCCTATTGGAGGAGATTGAGTTGTTTCCACCCAGGAAGAGGCAGCCCATCCGCAGCTTGCTGATCCTGCACAGCCGCAGTGAGCTTTATGTGGGTGTAAGAGACCAGGTCATCAAGATCCCGCTCAAGAGATGCAACTACCACAAGAGCAGAGAGTAAGTACATGCACAAACAAACACAATTAATCTCAGTGGAAAATGTCAAAAGCAAATGTGCAAACAGCAAAGTTTTAAAGCTCCCTATTCCATAAGACGCTTTTTATCTGAGAGGGCCAGGCCTCTGTATTGTTCAGGGGCCCTTGCTGAGATTTAAAACCCTGTAAATCAGCTTTTGTCTGAGCCACTGGAGGTGCCTACAGCTGCCCTCTGTCTGTCTCACTGTCCCACATTAAACCGTGTGCTTTCTGACTTTTGTGGAAAGCAGACACACATCTACAGTTGTGCTGCATATGTGTGTGCGTGTTTATCAGATATATTGAGTTTCTGTCTGTCTTGAAGACGTTCCATCAAAGAATAAATATTGGCCACGAAAACCCGAGACAGAGGCCTGGGGTGTGAAGACTCACCACAAGATTGGTATCCCATCCATCATTTCATGCAGAAAAGGATTCACACCTGCATTCCTTATCTCTCACACAATGAGCTGTTATTGGAATACACAGAAGAGTTAAGGCTTCATATTACAGCTGCGGCTCTGTGATATATGCTGCAGCCATTATGGCACTTCATCACCTCTTTTACCATTTTTTATGAGAGCCAGAAAAAACTAAACAGGAAAGAAGCAAAAACCATTCACATAGGCTGGCAGGGGGAGAGTTACTAAGTTCATCACTGACATTTCTTTGAGGTTTACCTGTTTGAAATATTAGAAGGTTGCCCGTCTTTGTTTGCCTACGTGGCTCACCAATGGGTGGTGTACAATCTGCAAGGCCCACAAGGCCCCCTGAAAGACGGGTATTAGCTTGTTCCTTCTCCCTTTCATTTTGCGCCTCAGATATCATTTTCTGTGCAGTTACAGACCTTAACCCTCTGCTTTCTGTTTGCCACCCAGACATTACGTCAGCCGCCTTGTGCGTGCAGGCTCAGTGTTTGCCTTTTATGCATTTTCATTTGGATGGATGCAGATGATCTTGTGTCCTTGCACAAGTGTACTTGTGTTTGTGTCTGCACGCAGTTCATTGTTATAAAGCCCATGGACAACTTTGCTTTCGTTTCACCATGGGTATGTCAGACTGCGCCGAAGCCTGTGGCTCTGTGATATGTCATTGTGCTGTCATTGCAGACCAACATTTGCATGACAAGAGAAACATCAGGCTTTTTATTACACTAGATAAACCACCTGAAGCAGATAGGCCTATCTTTGCTACAGTATCATCACAGTGAATATTTGTTGTGTTGATAAGCTATTTGAGTCAGATATGTATGTATGTGTGTGTGTGCATGTGTGTGCATATGCAGGACTATAATCCTGGAGCTTGCCTGAAGATTACCTGAATAATCAGTCAGCATATTGTGTTAAGACGTAATTTTAGGATGCTGATGCAATGTAAGAATTGCAGATTACAACAATGGTCTACGTTCATAAATAGAATTGAACATGTTCATCCTGCCTTTCTTATCTCTCTCTCTCTTTTTCTCTCACTTGAGTAGCTTCTCTCCTCTCTCTCTCTTCTAGGTTCATTTTCTCTCTTCTAACCTCTTCTTCCCCTCATCAAATTTTCTATCTCTATACGGAGCAGTACATCTCTTATGCCTTCCTTGCTTTGCCACTAATCTCCCTCTTCAACCTGATGTTTGATTTAATATGTGCCACAGTGCAGAGCCATCTGTGTTCACACATGACAGGTTAATAAAAGCAAACTTTTTTTCTCTCCTTTTAGAGCGTGTGTTGGGGCCAGGGACCCATACTGTGGTTGGGATCTGTTGCTGAAGAAATGCACCACCTTGGAGGAAAGTGTCAGAATGAGCCAGTGGGAGCAGAGCATCACCAAATGTCCTGTAAGTATCACTGTGCTATTCCCTCGCGTACATACAGTTCACTTGCTTGCTTCTTGTTTTGTCTTTTTTTTTTCAAGCTTTAAAGTTGGTAGAAAACACAATTATCCTTCCTAGGCCTCTATACTCACTCCCCTCTCCACATGAATTTAATACTCGTATTAATCTGTGCTCCTCGCCTCTGGAAGCTACAGCCTGTTCTGTATTCACTCCATACGCTCACAACTTACAAGCAACAGCCCCTTAAACCAGACTGAGAAACATACATATCCTTGCCAAAGAAAGGCATCTTGGGACTGAACAACTTGACTTTAAGGGAGCGGCGTGTACCCCGAGAATGATCAAGAGGCCTGCCTCAGTCATTCATCTCTGACTGCTTGTTCATTAGCAAAACAGCTCTTCCATTTATTTAACCTGCACCAAATGTAGGAGCAGTATAAGGGAGAATCATGCCTATCAACTTCAGCATGGCTCTGCTTCTTTTTCATAATTTTTAAGTCAGTCACAGCAGAGACCGCTGTGTGCCTCCGTAGCTTTTTATGTGGCTTTGTGTTCAGAAGACTAGTTGGCAGCCAAGCTACTAAGCACCCAGTGGCATCTGTCACCAGAGCATTGGCAGAAACTTGGCTAACACTACATCCACATATAAATTCAGACATATTCACAGATATGTACAATCATGTGCAAACACAGGCACACAAATAGTTATTTTGCCAGGTCACAGTTGCAGCTTTTTTTTTTCAAATGCTGATAATCATTTCTATAGTCACTACTTAATAAAACACTTTCACTTTTCATTTTCCAAAATGTAAAAGTGTTGCTTTAAGTGTTGGCTCCAATCAAAGATAACATCCATGTTTTCAGCAGCAGTGAAGCCACCAGTCCTTTAGTTTTGATGTATTTTCAGGTGGCCACACACCACTGCCCACACCACTGATGGGATATGTATTTACGCACCTAACCTTGGTCTAACCAAGTCCAATCCATTTAGAGTAAGCATGAATTAACTTTGGCTGTAATATTTTGTATGCTGACAGAGAGAAATGGTTGCACAATGTAGGTTCTGAAGCCAGACCAGAAAATTATCTGCTTGCAACAATTCAATGCCAAGACCTGAAAACTAACAGTTACAGGTTCACTCCCCACGAATCCATTAACAGTTTCCAAAACGTTGGCTGAATGTCTGCTCTGTTGCTTTTTTCTGCAAAGTGGAAGTGTGATACTGGAGGCTAGTCAAGGGTGTGCACACCAAGCTGTGTTGGTTAGGCAGAGATAGGGGACGCGCTTTGCCAACCTATTAACAAAAGAACAAACTACACGGAAAAGAGGAAAAATAAGTGTCTCTGTAGTTGGAATGTAGCAGGCTTAGTCATTTTCATGTGTGTTTTGTCTAAGCTTTCTTTTCAGGTAAAATAGGAATTTCAACTCAATAAATATTTTTTTTCAAAGGGGCCCAGCTTTTCTAAAAGTAATTTTATTCAACCATCAGTCTGAAAGCATGATTATACTGTATTTTTTTATATTGCAAAAAGAGAGAGCTGTGGAATTATTGGTCTGTGAAAAAGAAATTATTTCTTTGTATAATAAATACAGTGGCATGAAAAAGTATGTAAACCTTTTGGAATTTCATGGTTTTCTGCATTATGCTGTCATAAAATGTGATCTGGTCTTCATCTAAGTCGAGAGTATTAACAAATATAATGTGCCTAAAATAATAACACAAAATCTGATCTTTCATGTCTTTATTAAGAACGACCACAAAAACCTCATAGTGCTAGTGGAAAAACTGTGTGAAGATCACATCACATTTTATGAAAAATGAATGCAGAAAAATTCCACGAGGCTCACATTCTTTTTCTTGCCTCTGTATAAAACATGAGTGGTTTTTGTACAGTTTCTGGTGTGTCCTCTCCTTTTAACCTTCTAACATAATTTTAACAAAAGCAATTATGCATCCATTTCACATCAATATTAATTTATTCAGAAATGTATACACAGCATTGATAAAGTTGTATGCGTGAATCATAACATTTAGTGTCAGCTATAAATCAGGTTGTTTGCTTTGTAGGCTGTCTGTCTCAGCAGACCCCCCCCCCACCCATCCCACCCCATTCAGGCCTACAGCAGAGTTCAATTACTCACGGAGCAGAGGGCAGATGTTATTTCTGCCTCTGTCAAAGCAGCTGATAATCACGCTCTCTCATCTTCCCATGTGAAAGTGTTCTTTGCATTTGCAAACCACCCTGAAATGTAGCAGAACCATGGTTTGTGTTTCCAGGACCTCAGTACTGGCTCATGTAATATCAGAGGCTCCCTGTTTTATTCTGTTTCGCTTCCAATGTCTATTTATGCAGCCACTTTTATTTCCTCATATGTCTGTTATTTCAGTGTGTCCGTTCATAGCTTTCATTTGCCTTTCACAATCTCTTTTCTGCTGTTCAGAATTCTCATCAAATCCCCAGACAGTTTTCCTATCTCCACATGTTTACAGCATATTTTTGTCTCCTTAACTGCACAATTTTGGATGTGCTACAGATGATGTAATGAAGGTATTTTTACATCTATTTAAGGAAAATTGATTTGGGTTTGCATCCATCGTAGCCGTGGGCCGCGTTTCCCAGAGCAACACATTCCTGAGAGCACAAGTCTAATGCAATGAGTGGTTTCTGAGAAAGACCATTACTCTCATGTTTTATTTTTGGCCCTTTTTGTTCCTAACAGATTCGTAATGTGACAGTCGATGGAGGCTTTGGTGCCTGGTCAGGCTGGTCTACATGTAGCCATAATGATGGCGGCAGTGCAGGGTCTTGTCTGTGTCGGACTCGAGCTTGTGATAACCCTGCTCCTCAGTGCGGTGGCCAGCAGTGTTATGGGATCAGTGTGGAGGTGGCCAACTGTTCAAGGTAAATTCTTTAACCACAAAACATCTGCAAATATTGCTTTTGGCTTTATCGGCGGTCTCTCCATTGGCAGTACATGTCTATTGATGGATATAGAGAGTTAATAAAAGATAAGTTAATTAATTCCCAGCAACCACACACCTCGTCATTAGCAATGCATGTGTGATAAATTGGTCCATGTTGCATATTTAGCATCAGTTATTTGGGGATGAGTGTTGATTGGATATTGTTTTTATACTCTCTCAGCTGAAAAGTTGTTGATTTTAACACTCAGAGTTAAAACTGACATGTTGCTGCTGTGCACAACTCAGCTGCCTGCTGCCAACAGCACATGTGAACATATTCTTCAAAACCTGATAAGCTTTGTGAGTTCTGAATGGAGAATATTAGATAGTAGAATATTGGAGTTATTGCTTACAGTACGGTACTTAATATTTGAATATATATTTTATAATTGTCTGAAACTAATGAGATTTGCTTATCACAAGTTATCAGAAACTGCATTAAAGAGTTTATCTGATTAATAGTAAAAAGAAGAAACATTTAAAAGACATTTAATTTGTAGTTTAATAAGCAATAATGGTTTTGTATATTATCTTTATACAACTTGTGATGAAGCAACTTGTTTGAGATATAGGTTTATAACATTCACCTGTTTACCTATTCACCTCCTTGTTTAACTCACTCAGAACAAGAACACTATACAGAGTTATACCTCCATAGCAGTGTTTTTTTTTTTCTTTATAAATATTAATTTTACCTTATAGTTTGGTCTTGGCAACATCACAGTGCTGAATGTGAAGGTCTTGCCCTTCATTTGTGCATGCAATGAGAAATTGATTCTCAGCCAATGCTTTTATTTCTTCACAAACAAAACATCTGGCAGAAAAAAGACCAATGTCTTCTGTGACTGTAAAGTGCACTTCTTCACTGTAGTTATACTGTATGTTTGCAATTAGGTTTATTTACACCCCCAAAATCTGAAAAACATGACACGTCTTCCAAATGAAAACCATATTCTGAGTCTTTCAATGGAGGAGCTTCTCTCATGGTGTCGTCAACTCCTGTGATTCATGTGACTTAATAATTGATGTCTTCTGGCTATAATCTTGTTATTTTGACTTTTACAGCACCATCTACCTCTCTATCAGTGCCTAAAGTAACTTTGACTGATGTTGCACTTTCCACCTCCATAGAAATGGAGCTTGGACTCCCTGGACTGCCTGGTCTCCTTGCAGCACCAGCTGCGGCATTGGCTTTCAGGTTCGTCAACGCTCCTGCAGCAACCCAACTCCTCGCCATGGAGGAAGAGTGTGTGTGGGCCAGAACCGTGAAGAGAGGTATACTTTCACAGATTTACGCACACATTAGCATCTAACCGAAAACAAATACATACTGTACGTACATGTTTGTTAATTTGTATTCTGTGCATGTGAAAGACACAACAAAAGCAACATCACTCTATTATTCGCAACCTGGAGTTGCAGGTTGCAAAGATGACTTTCACTGTGACTTTTTCTGTTCTTTTATTCTCTCCTCACTTCTGTCCAACTTCATGACAACCAATTAAGGAATGAGTGGGATAGGCCTGTGCTTGGATAATTATCTGGCTTTCACACACAGACCATGTCTGTGTTTTGAAGCTTTGGAGGCTTTGGCGTAGAATAATCGCCTTTAAAAGATGTTTGTGTGGTTTCTAAGCAACCCTCTAGGCCTGAAAAAAATTCAGTTTTCAAGGAGAGGGAATGTGAAGTAGGACAATAAGACGTATAAAGCAGCCCAGGTAAAAGGTTTGTCTCTGAGTTTATTCTGATTGTCTAAAAGTTTAGTTCAGTGTTTGCCAAATCAAAAAGACACTTAGAAAGGCACTGAAAATTACTGGTTATATATCATTATCAGCTCCACCTTTATGAAGCTCTTTCTTAATGAACTGAGGCATTCTTCCCTTGTGTTTACGGTGTCTTTGTTAACCAAGCTGATGTGTTTTCATCCAAATGCTGCCGTTCACCAGAAGTGGAGGCAGAAAAAGTGCAAATAAATACAGTTCAGAGAGCACAGGGGAAAAAGAGGAGAGAAATAAATTGTTAGCAATTGTTGCCATGGAAACTGAAACAGCATCGCCACAGACGAGTAATTGGATACAGCCTTCAAGGATGAACCTTATATTGCATCCTTTTTTCCCTCCGCACTTTTTCATTTCCTCTCTCCCTCCTCCTCCTACCTTCCCTTTTTCATGGTCCTGGTGGAGAAGTCCTTTTTTCAAGGACTGCTCCAATAGGAGCTCTGAGGGAAATATATGGAGTGACCAGCAAAGCCCAGTTACTCATGAACCACACCAAAAAAAATGCTGGCTGGCACTAAAGACCACAGGAGGCCAGAAGCAGGTTTTACCACCCCCACTCTTTTTCTCTCTGAGCTTTAATCTCTTTTGTTTCATCTCCCCTTCTGGCTCTCAGTGCTTGCTCTGTTCAGCTATTTAAAACACCTTGGGCCGGTTAGGGGCCAACTGTGAGGGCTGGAAAAGGATCTTTGTAAGGAAACAGCAAGAGAATAGTGTTGTGTGTGTGTGTGTGTGTGTGTGTGTGTGTGTGTGTGTGTGTGTGTGTGTGTGTGTGTGTGTGTGTGTGTGTGTGGGAGACAGTGAGAAAAAGAGAGTCAGACAAATGAACAGTAAGGCAGAAAGATAGAAAGAGAATGTGTTAACAGATGAATTATGCTGCGTCAGTTAGAGTCTGCCTGAGGCAGAAAAAGATAAGCTGGAGATGCTATATGTTTGTGTGTGTGTGTGTGTGTGTGTGTGTGTGTGTGTGTGTGTGTGTGTGTGTGTGTGTGTGTGTGTGTGTGTGTGTGTGTGTGTGTGTGTTTTTATTGTGTAACCAGTCCAAAAACGTCCAACACATCTGTCGTTTATAGGTGTGCAAGTGTGAAATAGGTGAAACTGTCTGTGCAAGCTATACTACAAATGACATGAAAAAGACTGGCACTGGCAACGATTCTTTTAATGCCGTGAAGATTTGTATTTTACGGACCACAGACTTCTTTTCTTTTCTGTTGTCTGTGTCAGCTAGCTTTGTTCATCCCATGTTGCCTTGAGTAGCCTGTTTAGATGAATGCACAGTCCTTATGTTCCCCAATGCATGCAAACAGCATAGTGTGAGCTCATATGTACACAGACACATATTTACAAAACTAAAAGGACCCAAAAGCCAAAGCTACTTTTCTGCATCTGGTGTAGCCAATAGGCTTCCAATACGTTTGGCCCTTATTGGTTGCAGCAGGCAGAGCTTTTAAAGATAAAGCAAATGTTCTGAAACCAAAACCTACGGGCTTAAATCTGGCTGGTTAATGCCTGCATTAATGATCCTTCTGTTGGTATTTCCCTCAGCATATCCACATCGTCCATATTGCTTGCTCAGCCTATAGCAAGTAATTAGCAGTATTTAGTTTGATCGGCAGTGTGTTTTTGGAGAGGAGAGAAAAGCGTAAGTTAAAGATTGATTGAACACTGACTTGTCTGAAATGATTAAAGCTTGTATGATGATGAATTTGAAGCTCTAAATCTACTTTGTATTGATCGTGGCAGTCTTTTATTGTGCTGTTAGGCAAGAAAAACCCTGCGTGCATGGATATCTGTGTGTGTTTGTGTGTGTGTGTGTGTGTGTGTGTGTGTGTGTGTGTGTGTGTGTGTATGTGTGTGTATGTGTTTGTATATCTTTCCTATTCTCTCAGGCATGTGCTAGATTGTGATTTGTACTCGTCCTCACTTCTCCACACTCCTCCTCCCAACTGTATCATCCCACAGATTAGCAAAAGTGGAAAAGAACACACTGCTCTAAGGATTTTTACAACCAGAGTATACAGAATGTAGCTTTTGATTTTACATGAACAATAGCAGACTATTTGGGATTAGTACCATGGAAGGATCCATCCTGAGCCTCTTGAGTAAGGGTATAAAGTTAAAACTAATTTAGCGCAAGAAGACTCAAAAGACAGCCTTGTGCCGAAACACAACAAAACAGCAATAAAAGCAATTTTATAGTATGTGTAAAAGTTATAAAACAAATTATATGGCTCTAATAAGGCTGGCAATCAGATGTCGTTCTTGTGTAATGAAGACTGACTGGGTATTTTAGACATGGCAGTAATCCTGTCTTGTTAAACGATGTAATTAGAGATGATGCATGCATCTTTGTGGCTTTTTTAATAGGCTATGTCAATGAATTATGCAAAGTGCATATGCATGTTCATTACACTTTCAAGATATTATTTTGTAAAATGTTTTTTATGCAACACTGGCCAGCGCACCATGCACTCATATACTTCACATCTGTCTCTTGTGGTCCATTGGCTCTGATGTTTAGACCCACAGTGCACCAGGTTCTGTGCACTGCATAGCCACATCAAAGAGATATGTTAGGATAGTAAAAGTTTGCTTTAAGTTTGTTTGCAGATTTCCAATGTGGCGGGGACTCTGTGAAGCTACTTTAGTTCAGTGGCAAGGTTTTGAAAGTGACATCTTTAGAGACCTTCACATATAATTGTAGTGCTCTTTCAGTTAAAGTAGCTATTCCATTTTCCCCAGACAATACTACCATGCATGATCCATTTGAGTCTAATATGTATCTAGTACTCAGTATCCAGTATGAGTGATGCTCTTTTAGTAAAGTTTCCAATCTGCCTCATGTCACCGCTCTCGCTGAGAGAGTTGGAACACATCTCACAATCCAGTAATTACTTAATGCTGCACCAATATTTTTATTTAGGTAACAATAGATCAAGTGTCATTCATATTGACAAAACCATCATTATCACCCAACTCTACCGCTCCCCTCAGTTGTGAGAGTATTTTTTAGCATCTTTCAGTTTATTAAGATTTTCAGGCCTGCATCTTTAATGCTTTTGTGTATCTCAGCAGCCCACTATCCATCAACAACAGGCAGATTTTTTATTGAAAAAGTTCAAATAATGCACATCCAGGGTAGACTATCGGCCTAGCATGCAAGTTGGAACCTAGCTACTGAACATAATAGAGTATTTAGCAGCTTTAATGGAAACATATTTCTCCCATTAAAAACCAAAACAGAGTTTAAACATGAGTAAGTATTAGAATTAGTCACTCAGGTGGCCAGAAACTACTTGAAATGGATGCTTATGTTCCACTGTGTCTACTAAATGTGTAAAGATACAGCTGTTTGCTAACATATTCTATCATAGCAACAACAATATTCATTAAGAACAGCAAGTTGCTAATATGTGACTATTGTGTCTACAGCTTGTTACTTCAAGTAAGATCAGAAAATCAATGCTACTTTCATGTAAATATGAAGCTACAGCCAGCAGGTAGCTAAAATGTTAAACTATTAATTAAACCTCATATACAGTATCCCATAAATATGCAGGGCCGAATTTGGATAAATGGAATAAATAACAGCTCAGGAGCTTCAACACTTTATTTGTATAATCACTTTTTTCTTATTTATTGGATTTTTGGCTCCCTTTTGTTTGTGTTTTTTTGGTTTTTTTTTCTCAAGTCTCTCGTGAAGAATAGATTTGATTTAGGTAATTAAATAAAGAAACATTCTCATTCCCTGTGGTCATTGTTTTTCCTTCTTAGGTACTGTAATGAACACCTGCCCTGCCCGCCTCATGTCTACTGGTCGGCCTGGTCGGCATGGGAACGCTGCACCGTGCCTTGCGGCGGAGGCATCCAGTCACGACGCAGAACTTGTGAGAACGGTAACGACTGTCCTGGGTGTGGTCAGGTATGTCACAGAAAACAATCGCTCTCAAATGCACCATCTGTCTTTCTCGCAGTCAGTTCATTGTTCAGGAACTCAAGCTAAACCATTCTATGCAATGAATAGGGAGTAGTGATGAAACTGGAACATCTTACACAGCCAAATCCCCTGGCTATATTTAAACAGTGGCAGCAGCCATCAGATTTATTACCAAGACCTATTTAATACTACACACACACATACAGTAATCACTTCACATATGAACAGGCTTATTTTCTGCCACAGAGATCTCTCCAAAGCATGGATGATGCAAGGAAGTGTTGAAATACAAGCATTCTCCTTGTTGACAGGATGATGTGATGCTCATGTTATTTCTGGTGTTGTTTTCACGCACACACACGCACAAGCACACGCACAAACACACAACCCTCCTCATCCACAGTGCTGGTAAAAATAAGAGAGAATGAGCATGATAGCTGTAGCTTCTTGTGTCCCCCTTGGAAATGGATTAAAGAATATGGGTCAGGGCCTTGTGGATGCATGGGATTTTTCAAGTGTGTTTATGTTTGTTTGTTTGTGGATTTTCTTTCTTCGCAAATCTTGGATGGTCTATGGACAACGCTGAGCCTCAAACTTATTTTTTTTTAATGACAAGTTTGGATTTATAGTTTCTGAATAAGATTATAATTGGGATTACACACACACACACACACACACCGCATTTATGCTACTGGGTCTGCGTATTAGTAAATATGTGCACAGTATCTGTAGGTATGTGCAATAAACACTGGCATTTACTGTGTTAAATATAAATGATGTTTTAAGACTTTTTTTTATATGCCAAATGCTGAAAAAACAACAACCGAAATCACATTTAGATGAAAAATCACATCCCACAGCTTGTGTAATGGTTCATTGCAAATCTAAATAACACACAGACAGAATTATGAAACAGCCCACTCAAGGCCTCGCAACCTCAAGAACATATATGGTATGTGATAATTACCCATGACACATTAGTAGCTGCAAAACACCCAAATGAAAAGAGTGACCTCCCATTAAGTTGCAATTTAGCAGGCTTACCACATCATCTGCTGCTATGTGTACCTACCCACTCTTTAGCTGTCACACACAAATATTCTCTCCTGATGGCAGCTGTCTTAATTCTGTCATGGCACAGCGACAGTTATCTTCACAGAAACATCCTGGGAATGCATCAGCATTCCTAGAGGAGCTCAGTTCAGAAAAGGAAACGGATGGCCAACATGAGGGAATCTCTGTTCCTCTTAACTGCTGTTTCCAAGACTGAACGCCTGTCTTTCATTGTTGATAGAATGTATTTTGGGTATCCTGAATTATCTTCTTTTTCTCTTCTGGAGACAAGCAAGGGCTGAGTGAATAGACATATAAGATACATTTTTATTGGTGTCAGGAGAAGGCATAGTCTGGTAGTGACATACTAGAGAGGGCTGAGTCAGGTCAGTTGAAAAACATGTCTTATACAAAACAACTTTTTTGACACTGTTATTGTTGCTGTTGCTCATGGATATTTTTTTGCTCTGTTTGTTTCCTCGTTGACTTCTTGTCTTCCAACACTGCAGCATTGACTTAATTGGGGCTGTCCTGGCCACCAGTGTCGTAATTACATGGGCACCTTCTCCTTCCATGGAAAGGCTATTTGGACAGCATGGCTGACTTGTTGTATATAGAGCTGTATATTTACTTAGACCAAAGAAACATTTGCTGTACTTATTTTAAGCTCTGAGAAGGTGCTTAATTGCACAGCTTAGTGTAACAATTGCCTCAATGCACTTAAAGCCCATAAAGTGGTGTTTGAGGGAATTTGCATCCACCTTTCCAGTGAAAATGGTTATAAAAAACAATGTGATGGAGTTCTTTGTCTGCCTGTGTTCTCTTCCCCTGGACAGATCCATGTTTAATTAAACAGAGGGAGACCACACACACATTCACACATAATTACACACACACACACAAAGCAGCTTCTGTCATGAGAGCTACTTTTTAAGCCCAGACACCCTTCAGAGACCTGAAAAGATGAACACTGTGTACGTATGTCCCAGCTGGTTGGATTTTGGATCCAGTTGCGAGTTGGTAAAATACTGGGGTTCACTAAACTCCATGGCCAAAAAAATCTCTTGCTTATGCTTTAATTTTAGTTATTGTTTTGTTTAGTTTTCATTTGACTAAATATCTATCCACCATCTAAAATTTTAATGTAAAAACTAACATTTTTGATAACTTGAGAAGGACTAGTGCTCCCAGATTTTATACTATATGTTATCCTGATTCTTCCTCTTACCCAGATAACATTAAGTGTGCTTTGCATGCAAAAAAAAAACTGATTTATTTAAGTGGTATTCACTGAATGTTAAATAATTACTATTAGTTTTACTGTGATAGTTTCACTTCTGCAGCTGCAGCACAGCACCCTAGTGAGGAACAAACACAGCGAAACGAAAAATTAATCAGAGCCAGGGTTAATGAATGCTACAGAGCAGTGATTAAATATGTGGTGAAAGCCCTGCAACCCTTTAGCACAGCAGAACGTCCATGATTTGTAAATCAGTACTGGGGCCTGTACACTGTTTACTGTATAGCGCACGTGTGTGTGTGTGTGTGTGTGTGTGTGTGTGTGTGTGTGTGTGTGTGTGTGTGTGGGTTCATATTTACCTGTCAGGATTGATATCACTGCAGCCACTGTTGATCATCTCCAGGTGTTAGTGAGACATTAATCAACCGTGAGCTAACATCTGCTACGGGTATTACAGAGATGTCAGTCAGAGAATATTAACTTTTGGAACTTGTTTTGGAAAGAAGCACTGCACTTGACCATGCCCATCTCCTGCAGCGATATAGGTGGTCAACATTCCCAACATGCTGCAAAGTGAATCCCTGAACGGAAAATCTATTCAGTTCTTACTTTCCTGTGAGTCTCTATTGATCCCCGAAGCTACATTTTCTCAGTTTGCACACTCTCCACGGGACGCTCCCAGCACAGAGACCAAGACTGGATAAGTCAGGTGAAGATACTAGGAATTTAGGTTAAGGACGCTTCACTTGAAACAAAAGTGTCTCTACTCATTATGCAACCCTAAAAGCAAAATGTTGCCACTGCCATGATTAAAAGAACAAACTCTCAAGGTGTTTCCCATCAAAATGCCCTATTGTTGCCCTGCGTGTCATTGCCTTGAGCCTCAGCAGTGTTATCACCAGGGAAGTATTTAGTCCTGATGTGTTGTGTGCGTCATTTTGCTGATGCAAAAGGCCACATGACTGCAACTTCATCAGTCTGACCCTGGTCCATGCAGCAGTGCTCCATCTCTCTAGTTTCACTGTATCTGCATTACAGGCTTGAATCCCCCAGAGGTGCCAGTGAAATCTGGGCTGGAAATAAACAAGCTAGGCTCTGGTGGCCCAGCAGTGATTTACTGTACCACAAGTACAGTGCTTAGCTTCATCTTCTCCTGTGTGATGACTGGAAAACTTAAAAAAGAGAGAAGTCAAGTCAAGTAGCCTTGATTAAACTGAAGGAAAGACTCTTTTTTTCCAAACAATGAAGAAATAAGAAATATATATAATATATATATTATATATATATATATAGTATATATATATAATATATATAGTTTAGGTCTACTGAATGATATTATTTATTAAAAGGAAGAAATTTGTGAGAAAAAAATATAATTCTGCAACCCTTTGTATGCAGTTCAAACAATAACAACATTTTAAGCATTTATTTTTTGTTAGGCGACAGATTTATCAGAAATTAGAGCTACAGTAATTGTTTGGCCTTGAGAAGCTGAGATTTACTGAAAAAAAGTAGATTTGTCCAGTTTACATTATCTACCATACCAAATATGCAGTATCTATTTGGCTTTGGCAGGATTGCCTTGTAATAAATAAAAATATTAAATAGAAATAATATTACAGCCAAATGCCATTAGAATAGAGGTTACAATCCTCAAAACATATAGTAAACAGACAACTAGATGTCTTTTATACATTGACCTCCTCCTGATTTCATCTCTTCCATAAATTCTAAATCACAACTGTGAGAAAGTAGACGTAATAGCTACTTCAGGTCCAGGCTTTGACTAGGTCATTCGAAAAGTTAAATTAGATCCCTCTTAAGCCATTCAAAGCCAGTCAGAGGTTGACTGTTATACCTGGGATCATTGTCTTGCTGCATGACCCAGTCGGGCTTGAGCTTCAACTCACAGACTAATGACATGATGTGTCCTTCATGGTTTTCTGGTAGAGAACAGAATTCATGATTTCCCTAAATTATGGCAAGTCACCCTGGCCCTGAAGCAGCAAAGCATATCCACAACATTACACTGCCACATTCATATCTCATAGGCTTTTTGTGGATTTCCGGATTTGCTCTAAGACAAAGGTAATAGGACTGCTGTCTTCCTAACAGTTCAGTTTTAAGTCATCAGTGCAGAGAATATTCTCCCACAAGGTTTGTTCAGTCAAAATAACCAGCCGTTATTGAGGTGAACGAGGCCTGCCGTTTCTTGGATGTTTTCTTTGGATCTTTTGGGTCTTCCTGGATGAGTCGCAGCTGTGCTCAGCCACTTTGGTCTCAGAACCTTAGAAATAGCTTTGTAACCAAACCTAGACAAATTAATGCAAATGTAGTTTTTTTTCTTTTTCCTATTTCGATGTAGTAACTTAGGGGCATGAATATTTTTTCCCATAGACCTTTTTATCAACTTTGCTTTGTTTTGCTTTAATCAGTGCAGTTATGATTTAAAACCTTTGCATTTGTTGCACTGGTTTTATGTTTGATTTTGTTTTAATGTCTGAAACTGTTCAGTATGAGATACACACAAGAATAGAAGAAATCAGGAGTGGGTCGACTTCTTTCAGTATTTTATAACCTTTGTTTAATTCAGGTAGTCTTATTTAGCTCAAGGTCTCTTATGCAAAAGAGACCAGAGTACTGCAGCTGAAAAGAGAAATAATCTTGACCAGTCAAATCAAAACCGACAAATGCGAACATAATCAAACATAACAACATCCTAGACAGCATTAGTGACAATAGCAAATATCACTAAATAGATGTAAAGTTGAAAGTCACTTTAATGTCTTAAAATCCTCTGTAATTTTTTTATTCTATTTATGAACACATTTTATGTTATATGCAGTTTTCGGCTCCTCCAGACCTAATGTTTTCAGTCGAATGCAGAGACAGGACCAAACAGTGGTCGCTAAGTACTGAGCAGATTGCCTGTACAGGCCACTGGTGTGCTGGATCCTCATCCAGACTGTGAGGGTCAGACAGGAGTGATTAGTTAATGTGTTTTTCCCATCGCTAGTTTCAGTAACCGTAAAATTAGGTGTCACATATGTTACACATTCTTTTAAATATTAATATTAAACACTTAATTTTAAATAGGATTATGTAAAATGTTTAATGCACTTCCAGCTCCAGTATATATTGTAGATGTATAACATTAAGAGCTGTTTCTAATGTTTTGGCCCCCTCATTTATGCAAACAGGGTGACCTAAACATTAGAAACTCCTTTTATCATAATGCACTCCAGTATGACTCCACCACCTCTCTGACAGTTTCAACTTAAAAACTGAGGAATTATAACGTTGTAAAAGTAGAATTCATGGCAGAGTTTCTGGATTGGATTGCATTAGATTGTACATATGTACCTAATAAGGTGACCAGTGAGTACATATCAGAGAGAAATTACATGAAATTACATTTTGCCAAAAGTTAAAGACCACAGTTGCACTGTAAGTGACATGTTGGTATTTTCTTTTAATTCCTAGTCCTCAAGAAAGAGGACTTTGTTCAAACATTTGCATTCTTCAGGAAGATATCATTCATAGTGGTATATCCTACTTTACACAGAAAAGTACATCAAATATCTCTCACATCCAAGGATCAAAAAAGACCATTTTTCTCCAGTGAACTGCACATCTTGACTCTGCCTCTCAGAGTTAGGAAAGTCAAATATGGGCCATGCAGCCCTGACACTGCACAGAGCTGCTTAATAATATGGAGAGCTGCTCTTTTTTACGTGCAAGGAGTTCAGTCGTGCAGACAGGCTGTGAAATGAAAGTTAAGTACCCAGTGTTTGTGTGGGCAGACTGATGGGTGAACACACTTGTGTATTTTTGTACTGTTTAGTGTTAGCCTATGTGTGTGTGCATGTGCACTGGGGTGTAGCCAGGAGACCTGCTTCTGGCTGACAGCAGGCATCATTATGGAGTCAGACTGGTGGGGAGACACGGAGACATAGGACTCTTTGACAAAGTGTGTTTCAGTCAGTGTTTCTAATTTAACTGATGTGTCATTGAGACTTGAGGAACATTAGGCCTCCGTCTCTGCAGACTAGACCACAATAGAGATGTAGACACTGCAGAGCATTAGTCACTCTCAAATCTGGACCATTTACTTAAAAGTTGGGATGTAAGTGTGTGCGTGTGTGTGTGTGTGTGTGTGTGTGTGTGTGTGTGTGTGTGTGTGTGTGTGTGTGTGTGTGTGTGTGTGTGTGTGTGTGTATACACCAACACACATGCTTCAGTCTCCCACTTGCATTCTCTCTCGCACAGACAAACAGCTCTCCAACTCCAATAAGAAGTATAATGAGTGTAATGATGGCAGGAAGCTGGAGACGCACGTCTCCTTATTATTCACCTCCCACAGCTGCCCGGACACCACAGAGAGCCTTTTATACATGCACACACCACACAGCCATACTGTACACACCCTTTCTCTCCTCCACACACACACAAGTAAAGACACAAAATGAATTTTACTGTCCACTCCACATTCATAGGTTGTTCAAAAAAATAAGAGATACAGTAGGCAGAGGGTTCATACTTTCTCAGCACTGAGACACTGTGCTGACACACTTTCTTTCACACTCTCTTTTTTCACTATTCTTCTCAACTTGCATGCCTTCAGCCTGTAACACCAAAAAATAAGCAGAAAGGTCTGTGAATGGAGACCAGATGACTTTGGACCTGCCTGGAACATTAACTCAGCCATGCATAAACATGCACACACAGTCAAATCAGTGCCAGAGTGCCAGCCTCGAACTTTCACTCTATAGTCAGCTTGACATACACGGTCCCGGACATACACACTCAAACACACTAACGTCCCGACCATCACTTTCGTACTGACCAGCCAGGCAACAGCTTGTTTGTGTGAAGCAGTAAAATGCTATCAAGCATGCCCCCCCCCCCACCACCACCACCCAATTCTCCTGAGCTTCAGCCAGAAACACATTAAAGTGTTGCCCGTCTCAGAGCAGCTGCCTGTTAAAGGTGTTGCACAGCATAAAATCACTGCTCTCCATTTGCCCATAATGCATATCACTGCTCGCACTAAGGGGGGGGGGGGCACGAATATGAGTCGAAATTAGTGGACTAATTGAATCCAATTTTGTGTTCCACATGCCACTTTTCACAGTCGACTGCTTTCCACCATGTTTTCACTTTTGGTTAATTCCTCTGAAATTGAGATGTGAGTATAGCTGAGTGAAGAGTGCAGGACACTTTATTTGTCTTTTTTTATTTGTTTGTGTTTTTAGCTCAATGTATAGTGATACATACTGGAAACAATCCGATTACACATTTTCCTTAGCTTCCTTTGCCTAAAAGTTCATTTCGAATATGGCTCACTTTTGTTCAGAGAGCCACATTTACATGGGAAACATAATGTATGCCTAAGATGACCTATTCCTTTCTCTGGCTCAGTGAATGTTATTTGAATGGTGTTATTTCTCTTTGCTTGTGGGTGTATATGTGTGTTTGGATTATGAGTTTATATGGCTAGAGCTGGACTGATGTTTATTTCACATCCTCAGGTCCATTTTTAATACATTATTCACAGGGTGCTATAAAAATTGCCACTCATAAAGCAGGAGGGACTGTTTTTGTTTTTGTTAATATACCAGGTTTTGTATTCACATGCATAGCCACTATTACAAGGTTATTTTATTGCCGTAAAATGCAATAAACCTCCTTCAGTGTCCTTCAACATTATTACTGGTTCTACGATTGTTAACAGGAGTCATCATGGACCCCCAGGTGGTACAGGTTGATACTAGGGACCTTCACCATAGTTTCATTTTATACACTCAGTCTATTAGCTTTGCAGTCAGTCTATTTATTATGAGTCTTTTATTTCCATTCAACCATTAAGAAGTTATTAATACGTAGGGAATATGATTCAGCATTGTAATGGATTGCACCATACGTTTATTCTATTTTGCTTCAGGTGATCTGTCTTTTGGTTACTCTATTTACACTATTACACCATTTCTTTTTTCTTATGGTCGTCTTTGTCTTTGCATATTAATGCATTTATCACACAAAGTGTGAAATTATATTTCTATGGTGGGGTTCTATCAATCCCTAATGTAAAATAGTGAGCGTTGTCCATTGGATAATTTCACAGTAAAGTGAGAAAATGTTTAAATACACTATCCATTTTAAAAAAAGTTCCAGTGCGTTTTCATTCAAGTCGCTCAACAAGCCACAGATCTTTAGTAAGCTGTATATACTTCAGCTGTGGATACCTTCAGAGACCTTGAATGAGGTTTAGCTTAAAACCCAGTAATTATCTCCTTAGCCCTCTGCATCGACACTAATCCTCAGAAAAGTACAGGGAGAAACGTTTACCAGACAAGCCTCATTAAATATTTACTGTGTTTGGCCACCATCAACAACTCACACAACAAACAGCCACAGATCGTTTGCCTTTTTCTTCCTCATTCATGTCATGTGTGGCGTTTCTGTCATTGCAGGTGGCAACGGCATGCTGAGATGGACTTTTTTGTTCCTCCTTCTCCTTCTCTTTTGTTATTGGCTGATAATTACACATGAGCTGGTCTGTGATGCGTGATGATGTTAAATATTAATGTCTGGAGATGATTACTGCACTAGATGGAGAGAGGCAGGAAGTGCGGCTGAGGTGACACACTCATTCATCACGGGGCTCTAACAGAATCTAAATCCTCCCTGTGTTTTTAACCTTGGTATCTCGGGGGAAAGAGAGGCAGAGAGAGTGAGGGAGAGGAAGAGATAGAAAGGCAGAGAGAGATGAAACAATGATACAGAGAGAAAGAGGAGCGAGTAGAGGAGGAAACAGAGCTGTCACAAAGTGAGCTGTATGTACAGTGTGTGGAAAAAACAGTGAAAGAAATATAGATAGGTAGGTAGATAGATAGATAGGCAGATAGAAGGCGAAACCACAAGAGAGCATAAAAGATGGGGCAGACTGGAGAAAAATACACTTGCATACTATATTCTGTATAGCAATCCTCTCCTCAGCTGACCCGTCAGCCTATCCCGCGTGACAGGCTGACGGATGTGTAGAAAAGATCTCTTATCTTATTTTGTCAAGGTCTGCCAGTCACTCAAGGCCTATTCAGCATAAATAAACAAGTGGTAAGGAAAATGGCAGCCATCTCACCCTCTCTTCTGTGGTGTCATTTTCTCCAGACGTATCACTACCTCCACCTTTTTATTTATTTAGCTGTGCACAAAAGGGGGCCAGACTCCCTATTACCCACCATTATCTTCCTGAATCATATCGTCACATATAGTCCCACAGAAGGAGCAGAATATTTTTCAGCCAGTAGCCTAAATGGAGGGAGAATGCACACTTACGGCACTCCTGAATGAGGCTTGCATATCATCCTGTTAGAGCCTCACTGCTGTGTTTTTCATTTTTACTGCCTAGCTTGCAAAGTCAGATGCAGATAGGAAAAAGAGTTGCCATTCCTGCCTTCTTATTTCATTCCTTTTTTTGCCTGTCTCTCTACAGTATCAACTTCTTTGAGTCCCTTGTCCACTCTTTCTCGTTGGTTATAAATTAAACTTGATCAATGACCTTTTCTGCCTGGCTTGTTTACCTCTTGCCATGTTCAGCAAGTGGCCTAATGGGGATGTATCCTTAGTCAGTGCATGCTGGCAGAGTGGCAGGTTATGTTGGGGCTAGGTAAACACAGGTGTTTGGGGTTTTAACAGGTTTTGGGGGGCTAGAAAAGTTGTATTGCACCCCCACACAAAACAATACAGTAAACCAGACAGAACTGGAATCAAGAGGTTTTTAAAGATGAGCCGTGATGTACTCTTTGAAAAGGCTGTTTATTTCTTTTAAAATGAGATGATAAATTTCACATTAGTCACTGCTTAGAATTTCAAAAGCCATTGTCTTGGCTATTATTATGCTTGGGAAATACACCAGACATTCCTGTCTGAGCTTGTCATGCTTAATTATTGCTTTAATGATTTGTTATTATCACTTCCTACGCCAGACATGGCAGATTACCTGCAAATGTGCTTGGCCTGACATCAAACTCTAAATGAAATGCTGTAAAATGTTTCCACCTCTGTCATTGCAGGAGTACCAATCATGCAACACACTACCCTGTCCCGACCTGAAGAAAACCACACCCTGGACTCCGTGGACACCGGTCAACATCTCCGACAATGGCGGGCACTATGAGCAGCGTTTCCGCTACACTTGTAAAGCTCGCATCCCAGATCCCAGCCTGCTAGAAGTGGGCAGACAGAGGATCGAGATGCGCTACTGCTCCAGCGATGGATCCACAGGCTGCTCTACTGACGGTGAGTGCGGAATTAGAGGAGACAGATGGTCACTTTCCAGTCATCTCAGCCTCTTGTTTCCTCTGTTATCTTGCTCCAACTGTCTTTCTGTGACTTTGCAGGCTAATTCAAACCAGTCCTTCTGTATGTGTCTTTGTTGTTTATCAGGTCTTCCTTTCCTTTCTTGCTTTCTCAAACTTTTCAGTCCACTCCATCCAGTGAAAGTTAATCTATTTTAATCGGGTCCCTTGTTTGTGGTCCCATCTTCCTCAAGTTTATCAGGGGATCAGAGCATCTGCCATGTTAATGAACTTCCAATCCACAAAGCCGATCAGTAGTTTACGACTAATTTTAGCATCTCAGTGTCATGTTTCACACTCTTTCACACAAGGATGAAAGCAATCACGGATGCATGCACAAAGTTATGCACACACACATACACACGTTTTATCTGTCATCCTAACTATTCCCCTTTGCTGGAGTTGGTGCACCACACATTTTCAGTCAGCCACACCCCTGGTGAATTAAACACTGTAAACCCTTGTACAAACACGCTGCTAATTGACAAGTTGTTTATGTTGTCAAGTGGAAGGATCCATATTAGAGGGAAGGCAGGCTGGGTGGCACCACACCACAGCAAAGAGGCTGCAAATACAGATGCAGCAGTTAAAGTTTGTTTATGGTGCAGCTCGCTGCCTCAGAAGGAAAAGCTGATATGTTTTTTTAGGGCTTTAGAGTTAGCGCCTCACTAAGCTGCTGTGGCCTCCCATCACTTTGAGTTCCTCTGTGTCTCTGGTGGTCTGTTACACCTGATCTCTCTCTTCTTGCTCATTTCTGATTTTTAATCTCTGTCGTTGCTTAGTGCTGTCCCTGGTACAAAATGTTCTTTTCACACGTTGAAGCCAGTGTTAAAATGTTCCTGAAGGGTTTTAAATGGGCGCTGGTAGGCAGAGACAAAACTTGACTGCAGACTTAAAGCTTTAAGACAAGTCAAAGCTACACATCCAAGTTTTAAGCGAACAAAGACTTGAGCTGTCGTGTTTTGGATTAGCAACAGGAAGTAACATGTAAAATGTGTTTCATTAGAGGTTGTCACCAGAAGTTTGACATCAGATTAGCTTCACTGTTAATTACACCAATTGAATAGCCAAGGTTATGAGTTTGGTAGTCACTTTTGGCAACATGTCAGTCTGTGTTGTAGGATCCAAGCGGCCTGTAGGCTACAGAAGGCAAAAGGTGATGTATGAGCTGCACAGTCAAATCTGTTCAACAACTGGTGTGCAAACATGAGTGTTGTTTTCTCAAATGTGCCATCAGGAGAAATGGGAAACACTATTAAGTCAGCTTACTGAGGTGTAAATTATGTAGCAGCGATTCTGCAGGTTACATTTACACCATTTTTTTAAGGGGATGTTATAATTTTCCCGTTAATAGAGAGAGACTTCATTATACACTGCCAAAGATTATCAGCAGCAACTGTCATGATGCTATTGCACTTAATATTCCACCTATATCGACTTTTCAACTAAATAAGTAATTAACATCACTGCAGGCAATATCGCTGGTCTACAGTCCCTCAGTAGAGCCAGACTGGCAACCAAAAGCATTCCCTGGATTTTGCTGTCAAGCACTCTCAATTTGACACGCCAAATTGAAACCGTCACAAGAAAATTATCTATTAACAAAATGCTATTAATAAACCAAAACCTGCTAATTTGTGTGCAGTTTGCATTAGGTTCATAAGTAAAATAATGGATGTCATTTTGAAAGTTGTTCCTCACCGTGTGTGTGCAGAAAGCCAACATTAAAAACTATATTAATGTAGTGGTCACCTAGCACCTAATTTCGATAGCTCCAATGAGGAAGTTTACAGATATTGAAAAACTGATCAGAACTGAAATTATCTACTGTGTCACTAGTCCTGAACATAGTTGTATCCCGGTATTAAAATATTTATCATTTACTTTAGAGCAGGTTTTATTCTTGTGTTTGGATTTAGATTATGTCTAAAATGAGTCTACTGGTCCTGAATAGAATCAGTGTCTATCTCTTTTGCTTCATGCTTTCCTTTAAATCTTTTAATTCATTTATTGTCATCCATTTCTCTGAGTTACCCCCTGTTAACTCTAATAGTTGGGATCTGTAACTAAGTTCAAGCTAATGTAAAGTAATATCATACAGGATACACATTAAGCAAATAAAACTGTAGACTCAGTTAAGGACTCAAAGATAATTACTCTGTTTGTGATCTTTCATTTGAAAGGTCACTATTTCAGAGCTGAGCTGTCTCTCGCTCGCTCTCTCTCTCTCTGTCTTATAGCAGCTGCTCTGTCTTGTTTGTAGACAGATAGTGTCAGCTTTAATGAAGGGTGCATTTGTTTTCATCACAGCAAAGTATGAGTGGGTGTGGGCTGAGAGTTTCCCATGTTAACAGGATACAGTGGCTGTGACATGGGGATATCATAGTGCAAAAAATGAGTTATCATTCAATTTCTAGAAAAAAAAAACAGTCAGTGAAGTCGAGCGCACAAGCTGCAGTGGTTACGTTTTGTCTTGAATGATAATGAGCAATGTGAACTTTGTGCAGCGATGTGCATGCATGAAGGAGAAAATGCCACAGACAATGCAGCCACACATAGGAGACTTTGAAGTCATGGTTGTAAATGTCCTCTCTGCTATTACACATTGTAGCAGCTGTGCTACTGTGGCTATGATTTCCAGTTGAATATGTGTATGTGCTTGATAACGCCTAATGGGTTTGGAGAAAAGCAGAGAAAAGCCCTGAGACAAACTGGCCCACTGGGAAATTCTCTAAACTTCTCAATGGCTACTCTGCACTTGCCTCCAAGTATGACGTTGTGAATAAAGGCCCTTAAAGAAGATTTTGTTTACTCTTATCAGACAAGTATTTCTCCATTATGTTTTTTTAAATGTTTAGTGATACAAACTTCAAAACTTGTTTGATGTAAGATTGATTAATTGATTTTTATCCTTTTCATCAAACGCTCAATGGCGCACGGTTGGGAGAAGAAGCTTTGGTGTAGACCAAACAATTTCTTTATCCTCAAAAAATAAACTGTTTCACTTCAGCTGAAGTGAAGAGCTTGAGTGAAAACAAGACCTGTTGAAGTGTGCGTGGCCTCTGTGTCCTAATCCTCTTCGTGTCCCGCGTTGATTGTTCATCTGAGCTCTTCAATATGATTTACTTCTCAGAGGAGTTTTAAGTCATAACTGCCAAAGAAAGAGGGTGGACTCCAGTGATCCACTTCTTCATTTCAACCATTATGAAACTTGCCATCCATCTGGTGTGCACTGGCATGTGTGTGTGTATTTGTGGGTGTGTGTGGGGGCGGGTTGACATGCATTTGCCAGTTTTGTTGGTGGGTGGTTATATGAATCTGTTTGTTGTGTGTTTACACGCACATAGGTGTGTGTGTGTGTGTGTGTGTGTGTGTGTGTGTGTGTGTGTGTGTGTGTGTGTGTGTGTGTGTGTGTGTGTGTGTGTGTGTGTGTGTGTACGTACATGACAGTTTTCCAATATGTCTTCCTCCCACCATCCGCCTCTCATAGTTGCATGGGGTGCCCAAGCCCCGAGGACAGTAGTTAACTTTTTTTTCAAGCAAGAGGTCATCCCAGGATAATTACCACTATAGTGATGGTGCGTATTGATGTCCACAAGTGAGGAAAAAGCCACAGAGATCCCTGCTCATACCTGGATAAGCACCCAAACATAATCATTTGTCACCTGAAAGATTTAGTACTTGTATGGGGCAGCTTTGTATTGATTAGAGCTTGTCGGGCAAAGTTAGATTAAAAATAATAACTACTCATTACATTACTACTGAGTGAAAAATGTAGATTTATTTACAAGTGACAGCTTTACTGAGGGTGTATGTGCATTTTTACATGTGAAGTGAAATACCACAAATCAAGGCAAAGTATCTGTAGAGAATTTGCAAATAAATGTTGCCTCCTATTTGAAACCAAAGCATGAAAAAGCCTTTTGCTGTCTCTCTTTTCCACTGATGCTACCTCCCTGCTACTCAATAAAAAGCCTGTCCTGCTGTTTGTCTCCCCCTGCTCAGGCAGAATGTCACCACGTTTGAGCATCAGCACTATCAGATATACCTGACATTTGACGCTGTGCATGCTATTGACACACACCTGGAAGTCTCATCTGTGATGCACAGATATGGAGAATATAATAATCTCCCATCAATATGGAGAATAAATAGATGTTTGCGATATACTAGCAGCTTTTACAGACTCTCCTCGGCTTCTCTTTTGTCTCACTGTCTCTCGTTTTAAGACCTCTATCTGTCTTTATTATGAGAGATAAATGGTGACTATATGATTTAACCAGGCGTTTACAATGAGCTCTTATGTAACATACTGACTTGTTTCATGCTAGTGATCATGGCTTAATGACGGCGATGAGTTAATTACTTAAGATGCGTGGTGATTTAAAGACCTCTCTTGTCATGTACACCCAGTGATTACTCTGTGTTCACTCTTTTAGGCATTTTTTCTTTTTAATATATTTTATATGCCTGAATGAAAAAACAAATATTTGTCCATTTGCTTAAATGCTTAAGTGCTTTGAAACATGTATGAATCAAAATCCTATAGGCACTTTATAAAACATGACCTGTCCTTTTTCTTCCCATTATTTGACTATTTCTTGTCTCTCAATTATACAGTACATCCTCATATAATATTTATGCATTCATATACAATTAATATTAGAGACAGTTTACACAAGGCGATTGCTATTTGGAGATTCACCATTCTGCGCACTGCTCCGCTCATATTGCCTTTTTCTATATGTGCCAGCAGTGCAGTGTCCCAAAGGCTCAGTGTCTTGCTCATTTGATCAACTATAACACAATAGCTAATTGAACCTATGTTAGCTCTATGCTTGAAAATCTGTAGCTGATTTTTTTGTGTTTCCAGCTAAAACAAGAACACTGTAAACGGGGTCTGAAATATGCAAATGATGGTTCACAGCTGTACAGTACATGATATTATGGTAAGAGACTGTGGCTAAAGCTGCATGCAGGCTAAATGTCAGCATCACACAGAGAATGAATGCAGAAGACAATGACGTTAGGAATTGGCATGTACTTAGTTAATTGTGTGTTCCTACAATAGCTAAGACAAATACATAAGCCTCTTTCAACTCTTTCTTGCTTGCAGTTTCTAAGCTACGATGGGACAATCGACTTTTGGGAAAGGGATTTTACGAACTGTCAATTATTAACCAGCTTGCTGTAGCCTCCATAAACAGTATATTGACTTCACCCTCCTGCTGTTGCCTGGCTTCAAACCAGCCACTTATCCATTAGTCAGCCTCCAACTAAAAAAGCATCTCAGTTATTAGTCACTCTCTCTACTACCACAGGCCAGCCCATTGCAGCAACAGATAAATTAAAGGATGATTTCTATGAAGCTATATGTCAATAAAGCAGACATGTATGTCTGATTTAATTAATAACCTTCCATAATGCAGAGTTAAAAATGTAGTCATGCTAGTTTTACGATGCAGTAATCATAATACTGAGCTCTAAAAGGCTTTGAAAGCAGACATTCATCCCAGTTTTTTTTTCCATTTGCATCTTACAAAGACAAAGGCAGATACCACAAGGGAGAAGAAAACACTGGAAGGATGAAAGACATTTCTGTAGAAGGTAGTGAGTTTGTAATTTTGCTTGCTTGTGTCGATGAGTGATGGCTTCATTTTTTTCCCTGGGAGAAACTGTGGTGTGTCAGCAGCCTGATGTGTCTCACTTCAGCTGATCTGTTATCAAGGCCTGAGCTTTCTCAGGGGCGACAGATTAGTTTCTTCTGCTCAGATGTCATGAGCAGACACTGAGTAGACACAGGACAGTGCTGAGGGACACCTCTGACAGATGACAACCATTGCACTATCCTTTCTGTTCTTCTGTTCTTCCCTCAGTCTTTCCAACTCCAGTCAAGACAGTCTTTTTCTGTGTTCATCTTGCTGCTCATCAAGAAGAAACTGGACTGACTGAGCTACCAAGTGAACACTAAGCTATTGAACATATGTCTGATTCCACAGGTGCCTGTTTCTATAAGGGAACTGCCACAAAATGATGCTCACACTGTTTAGGTTGAACTCGTGCTGTTGTCATTAATAGTGGGCCTCTGTGAGGGCGTGGCTTTATTTGGTAAAATGTTAATACTCTCAAAAGTCATATCTGCAACTCCACTTATTATTACAATAAGGCGGTAAACAGTAGGAGATGAATGGCTAAAAATGTTATATGAAATTGTGATGCATTTTTCATATTACAGTAGCTCTTGTTGATGTTGTTGAAGTTGAAGTTCCCTATATGTCTCTCTCTGTCTGTTAAGCCTCAAATAAGTACATAAACCATGCCCCATTTCAGATTAGCATCAGATGGAGTTCGCAACCTTACTGCAATTATGCTTGACACCAAATTTGCAGGCACCATCAGACTGTCAGTGACACACTGCCTGTTGCACCTTTCCCCCCAGTATAGCACTCAGAGTGGCACAAATTTTGGTGACAGAGTCAGCAAATTAGCAAACCTGCGTAGGCCATGAAATAACAACCCTGTCTGTCAGAAAGAAAATCCACTTTTTTGGCACAAAGCCACTCTGCTCAGCATGCTTGCATGAATTTATGGCCTCCAAGCACTTAAAACATCATAACAGGAGGTGCTGACAGTCCAACACCCAAGAAAACAACACCCAGGAAAAGTTTGTGATCTCACACATGTTCTAACTCAGTGACGAGCTTGTCTTCGCCTGTCTTCTCTGATATTGGTTCACTTTCCGCTTTGTTGCTTGTTGCTTTATTTTTTGACCAATCAGTCTGGATGCTACCTCAGAGTAGCAAGCTGTTCTGTGGTACTTCAAATTACCACAGAGAAGAAAGGGGCTGTTTCCTTGATGGAAACAAGTTTCCTTAGATAGAAAAAGAAACAATCATGTTTGCACTGTTTGTTGGCAATTTCAGGTTGTTGGAGTTGACTCATTCTGTTGAAAGCACCTGCAATTACGACAAACTCATACTTGCCCACCACTACAGCCAGCAGTACTAGCTGGTGTTTTTCCAGTTACTTGTCATTATATTAAAATGGAGAGGCGCTCATTTTGAATTTCCCTCTCTGCCATTTGCTTTTCCTGCTTCTTCACCAACAAAAAACAATCAAAAGTTGGTCACGAATTTATGTACAAGTGTACCCAGGTTGAGTCAATTCATACTAAGTAATAAATAAATAATAATAAATAAAAAAGTGACTGAAAAAACAATGTTAAATTTGTGGTTTAATAGATTTCTTAACTTAAATATTTAAAAACCCTGAAGTCAAACTGCAACTCTATTGCATGCCGTTGCCAGGTTTTAGACAGATTTTCCGCCTTCAGACTGCTTCATGTCAGCGCAGTAGAAAAATCACCTTGCAGAGAGTTGAAACCTGCATATGCACAGTAAACATTCAGTTGCTTTCATTTTCTTGTCAACGTTATGTTATTGTTGCAGTTTGGAGCAGCAGGAACCAAGTAAACACTCTCCTTGGTGGTGCATTCAAGGGCAAATTGTCAGCAAGGCGATGAAAACCATCCCATGTGATGCTGGGTTACTTCAGGAAAATATAACCCTAACATGATTCTTTTACATAATAAATCATGATGGATGTTTTTAAAAGAAGAACATGGGTCTTGGTTTGCTTTTGTTTAGCAGGGGATTTTAAAGTGTTAATGTCAGTTGTTGTGAGTTAGCTATGTTTCAGTGGAGGACAGCATAAGGTGAAGGTTGGGCTTTTAATCTTCATTCTGAAAATGTGTCAGACTCAAAGCATGTGCAGGTGAATTCAAGAAACATCACATTACAGTACAGTCAGTTATTCCCTGTGCTCCAGTTAGTAAGTATATCCTTGTTGTTGTACATGCACTGATCTCTTATGGTCTCCAGCGTTGGCGTTGTAATTGCAAACTGTTCTATGTATTTTTTAGACATAAATACAGATCATATTCAAAGAAATTGCTCCTTCCACGGGGAGATGTTGCTGATTTGATAGTGAAAGTAAATGACAAGGAGGAGGAGGGAGAACAGTAAACAGGGAGTAAATATTCAGTTGAAAATCTAGGACAGGCTGGAAAAAGAATTTCTGCACTTTTTTTCTCACTCGGTGTGGTCGAGCTTTACTCGGATGTGGATAAAACTTCACACATGCATCTCGCTTTACTGCTGGAGGTTAGTGCTTTTTCTACCCCTCCATCTCACACACATCTGCCTGTCTGTCCGGTTTCTATCTCTCTTCTCACTTGTGTCACTGTTTCTGCATATACAGATGCATATATAGATTACACTATCATTGTTTGTCTGTTTGGCCTCACAGGGTCTTCATTCCTCCTTTTCCCACGCGTCTTTATTTTCTTCATATTCTCCCTCACATACACACAATTATAAGTTTGTTTACAGTATATTTTGCCTTTGAGCAGGGTGTGAGGTTGGGCAAGGGGAGGGAACTTTTTTTCATGTCCTAGTTTCTTTTTTCATGTCCTGCAGTGGGGAGTATTGGATGTCGCGCTGTGTCCTTCTTAGTTTTGGCTCAGCCCAGCTCGTCAGGAGAGCAGGGATTAATTCTCTCCAGCTGTGTGTGGTTCTTGTGCAGATCGATAGATCCAGTCGCTACCTATTTAAGAAGGAGGGCACCACGCTGTTTGTTTTGGTGACTGGAGGGCAGCCCCCATGAAGTAGCATCAACAATGCATGCAGTACATCAGAGCAGTCTCAGGCTAAAGCTAAAGCAAAGTGCTGGGTTTGTATTGTGGGAATTCGAATAATTAAGTGTATAGAGGTATACAGTGCCTTTGTACATTCCTGTATTAGTGTGTCCATAAACTTTTGAGCGTATTTGTCCTCACAAGGCCCTGTGTACACACCTGTGTATTTCATAGGAAGCATCATTATGAAGCACTCAATTGCCTTTAGAGTAGCAGGCTAGTCTCCTGGGCTACAGGATGCTGGATAAAGAGGATGTGTTGCAGTAGCAGGCGGGACTGTCCAAGCCACTGCCTGCTCAGAATCGATAAAGAGCAAGGGCCTCGACGGGCCTGTCAGCACTCACAGCAGCTTGATGCCGGGGTGAGTGGGCCTGTGCACTGCCAAGGTCGGCCATAGTTATGAAGAGGTCAAGGATTTGCGATAGGTAAACACACTGTCCGCTCCCTGAGAATACAAAACAGCCACACCACGATAACTGTCAGGGAAAAGAGCAGGCTGACAAAACCAACGAGACCATGTTGGAGGACGGAGCAGGAGGGAGAGAGGCAAAAAGAAATAGAAAGTTAATGGGAAAGAAAGACAGAGAGGAAGAGAATGGTGAAGAGAGGCAGAGAGCAAAATAGATTAGTTAGTGATAAAAAAAAAAAAGATAAAACATGAAAAGGAGAATGATACAAAAAACAAAGGTTGATGGTTGAGTGGTTAAGACTCAAGATCCAAATGAGCAGTCACCAAATGAAGACTGCCATTGTTATGTTTGAATGAGTGAATGATCAGAGAAGTGCTTGGACAGTGATTGTAATTTCATTGGGGGTGATTATCATCCATTGAAACAGATGAGTTCACTCATTTCATTCAAAAAGGCTAGAAGCTTTCTGCACATTCTACACTCTGTCTCTCACCACAAGGCACATTTCCGCGCTGCTAATTAATGCATGCAGTAATTATAGTTCAATAGAAATGATGGTTTCATATTTCATTAGGAATCCTCTATTCGAGTCATTCCAGATGAGAGTACACAGATTAGTCAGCTGATGTTTGATGAGTGAGTGTGTTCGCGTGTTGACAGGACACACTCAGCTCCTGCTCAGCTTATCTCTTTCTTCCGTTTGCCTGTCTTTATTACTGTTTTCATGTTTTTTTGTTTTCTTTTTTTTAATATTCATTACTAGAAGCAGAAAAATCTAAGTACAAGTACAAATAGTCTACAGCCCTAATAGCAGCACTTAGGCACAGTGGTGCCTTTAGCGTGTTAGCTAACATTTGCTAATTATTGCTAAACACAAAGCAGAGCGGAGGTTGAGAAAAATGTTATTAGTGTTCAAAAACTAAAGAACTGGACAGATTGAAATTTTGACCAAAAGCCCAGACAAGTCAAACAGGTCAGTGGATGATGCAGTCAACATGGGACTGCAATACATCCTTCAACTCCTGGACTCCCCAGGGACCTGTGCAAGGGTTTTGCTCATGGGCCTTAGCTCAGTGTTGAATACAATACTTCCTGAAATCCTCTGGACCAAATTCACCCAGCTCCACCTGTCATTGGTTCATTAATTTCCTGACTGACAGGAAGCAGCAGGCGAAGCTATGGCAAAAACACATCCAGCACACGGACAGTCAGAACAGGCGCCCCGTGGAGATATGTGCTCTCTCCACTGCTCTTCTCCTTTAACACAAATGACTGCACCTTCAGTGAGTGACCCATCTGTCAAACTGAAATTTGCAAATGACACAACTATCATCAGCCTCGTCCAAGACAGTGATGAACGTGCTTACGGACAGGAAGTTGAATGAGTGGCCCTCTGGTGCCGTCAGAACAACCTGGAGCTGAAAATGCTCGAGACTCTGAATATGGCTGTGGATTTCAGGAGGAACCCCCACCATGCCCCACAGACCATACATAACAGCACAGTGTTGGCAGTGGAATCCTTCAGACACCTGGGAACCACAATCCCCCAGGACCTGAAATGGGAATCTAATGCCAACTCAGTCATCAAAAAACCCAGCAGAGGAGGAACTTCATATATCAGATCAGGAAGCTCCACCTATTATACCTCAGGAACTGCTGATTCAATTTTATACTGTACCTGTACAACTCCAGAGTCAGGAAACAGGCAGAGAAAATCACTGCAGACTTCTCACAGTCTGGCCTCAATGTGTTTGAACATTTTCCCTCTGATCAGTGCTACAGAGCACTGTACAAAACAAGAACGTTCCCACAAGCCATCCCATATGCCATCAATCAGATCATGTCAATCAGTCGATCAGTCATGGATTATCACAATCTCTGAGCAGTAACTGCAAAACTAATACGACATCTGTGCCATTAAATTTTAAGATCAGATTGAACGTATCATGCTCATAGTCTAACTGAAACCATAACTAATATATATAATCCTAAATAAATGAATTGTCCTTTGTAGTAAGACATTAGTATTTAGTAAACGAAACCAAAGATTGACAGTCTCTGTGAGCTTTAAAGAAAATTTTACAGCAAAAGTTAAAACACAGCACAAAACAAGAGGTCTTTCAGCACATATCGAGCTAAACCTTTTAGAGCATCCCCCAGCTACAAGAGCAGAGGCACATTCACTGTTATCGAGAGCTGTTATTGACTCTCTGTCCTCTTCTTGCTCCTCAAAACAAATGCACAGATTTGTGCCAGGAATGCAGGTCAATTATCATCCGATTTCATCCATTCACCAGAAATGTTGTCTTAAAGCTTAGATAGGCTAACAATACTAGGGGCGTGGGGTACTGCACAAGTTGGTAAGAAATTATTTACATTATTATTGTTTTTCTTCTATGTGTGCCTAACAGGTGAAGTGCTTCGTCTGGGGAGGATCTCAGGCCACACAGTGAATGGTGGCTGGTCGTCCTGGAGTTCCTGGTCCCAGTGCAGCCGAGATTGCAGCCGTGGAATTCGCAGTCGAAAGAGGACTTGCAGTAACCCAGAGCCTAAATATGGAGGTCAGACCTGCCTGGGGCCAGCACAGGAGTATCAAGAATGTAACATCACCCCTTGTCCAGGTAAGACATGGACAGATATAGTATGGTTCTGCTGCAGTACAAGCCAATTTTAGTTTAAGCAATGACACATAATATACAGAAACACCACTGGCACAGTAAACAGAGGAGACAGAGAGAAAAGACTATTTACTGTGGCCAATTTCTCAGCTAGCTCCTTTTCACTCACCCGCAGATAAATAGACATTGCTCAACATTATACTCATATGTTTTACCTTGATTAATGAATAAAGAAATACAGTAACAAAATGAATTACCAAATCATCAGGAATCACAAAAGAAATCAGCTGCAGATAAGAGGTGTGACGAAGACCCCAATTTACACGAGGAATCAAAGAGACAATCCCTGTAGCGCTCCAGTATGTAATTACATTGCTGGGTAATTATGCTGCCAGCTATTGGAGGCCTCATTCTGTTGTGGAAAGCTCGGAGACAATGCAATTTCAACACTTCTCTAGCAGAAGACAGCGAGAGGAAGCTTTCTAATTAAAAGAATGCTCTGTCTGACAAGGGAAGTAAGCTGTCTAAATGGAAATCCAGTGCTTAGTTTGGCATAAAGCACACCTGGTATCCAGCACAGGCGCCAAGCAGGCAAGCAGGACATTGTCTCAGATGATTATTAATCAAGGCCCCAAGAGAAGAGCTTAGATATCTCGCTAAAAGCCTAGAACTGCATGTCTTCAGCACCTGTGATCTGTCTTCATAACTGCTGCCACCCTGTAAGCAAGTAAAAACAGACAAGACAGTAGATGGCCATTGATACTATTTTTACAGCCTGTTAATTCATTCAATGGAAGTGCACACCAGTCAGCTCCACAACAGCATGGACACAGTCGCTAATAGGGTAAGCTGTTATCAGCTCCAAACTCTAATAAAGACCTTGGATGGGTCTAATAGCACCGGCTTTGCTTTATCCAG
Organism: Anabas testudineus; assembly: GCF_900324465.2. Taxonomy (NCBI): domain Eukaryota; kingdom Metazoa; phylum Chordata; class Actinopteri; order Anabantiformes; family Anabantidae; genus Anabas; species Anabas testudineus. Next base: position 25,664,094 of record NC_046611.1, read on the forward strand.
GAGGACTCTGTATGGCTCCCACAAGTATCCCCCTTGAGTAAAATGTCGAGTGAATGCACTTTGATATTTCTGCTCCGCATCACTATGCTAATACATGTAGTACACCTATTCTGGGATGTTGACTGTAATAATACCATAGTTACAGTATGTTGATGAACAACTCTGCACTCCTGTCCCCCAAAGGAACCGACTTAACCCAGCCTCAAGTAGCAGGGAATACTAATGCATACTCAATTAGCAACCCTCTAAAAGTGAGACATTATTTTGAGGCAGGCACACTGTGCTGGCAGACCAATCGTAATCCTCCTATGGCTAATCCAGTGCTTTTTGAAATGTGTTAGTACACTGTGAAGGAGAGGGAGAGGAAAGGTGCTATGCCTACCATCCATCTGGTTTGGAAACAAATGATTCCGTGTTTTCTTGCATCTGCGCCTGAGATGAGACGATCCGTCATCGAGGGCCAGGAATCGACTTCTGTGTCACTTTGTGATAGAGAAATTACACTGAGATGACAAAAAGCATCGGCAACTTCAATTACCTGCACAGTGCTGCCAGCCATCCTGAGGTCTTTAAAAGCAATTCTCAGAAGGTTCCGAAAAGGGAATTTCTCTCTGCCACAATGAAGTGAGGTCTTATCCAAATGATTGGTAAAGGATATTTACTTTTGTTGTGATTCATGGCATACTGTAAGCTTGTCCCCATTTTATTACTCTTCTCTCCCTCTCTTTCTTTATTTCTCCCATATCTACTTTTCTCCCCCTATCCATCAAATTATTCAATAAATCTTCTTTGGGATACTGTCATGAGTTTTCACATGCTTTTGTCTGTTGTTTGCAACTTGGCACCGCATGAAGGAAGGAACAACAACAACAGAGGATTGCCATGCTTCATTTATCTTTATTAATCAGGGGGGAGGTTGTTGAGATTGCGGGTGGGAAGGGCATGAGTGTCAGGTCAGGCATTTGCTGTAACGGCTGGATGAAGCACACTTCCTGTCACTCTTTTTCAAGCACACACATTATTGAAATTGCTTCATATTACTGCATCACGCATCGCTGTCTGAAATCACTTGGAATGACTTTCAATCACTTGATGTTCAGAGGAAATTGTCTTTTGAAATGACCTGGAAACTGCTAGATACATGAAAGCATGAATTTCAGATACATGAAAGCGTGAAATTTAGGGAATGTTCTCCTTGAGACAAGAAAGTATGAAAGTTACTGCCTATTTTCTTCTGTCACACATGCACCATCATAAGTACAGTTGTTTATACCAGCATAATCATACCATTTTTAGCATTAACATAAATAATTTCACACCAATCTCCTGGGTTTAGTGGACGGCAGCTGGTCATGTTGGTCTTCATGGTCCAAGTGCTCTGTGACATGTGGAGGGGGACACTACATGAGGACACGAACCTGCAGCAACCCCCCACCAGCTCACGGAGGGGACATCTGCCTAGGCCTGCACACTGAGGAAGCACTGTGCAACACACAGCCTTGTCCAGGTACACACACATCCACACACACACGTCAGTATTAAGCAGCTTAGGTCCCTGAATCAGCCACCAATCCATCACAAGTTTATTGCTTATTTTCTTTCGTCTCTCTCGGGCCCCCAGAGGTTACTCATGCATAAATAATATGGAGCTGAGGGCATATAGTATAATGCACATACTCAAACATACTGTACATGGAACCACATTGGACAGGGGTGAGATTCTCTTCCATTGTCATTTCCAGAGAGCTGGTCCAGCTGGTCCGAGTGGTCCCACTGTGACCCTAATGGGGCCCAGCTGCGTGTCCGTCACTGTGACGTCCTATTTCCCACTGGAAACCAGTGCTCGGGAAACAGCAGTGAGACCAGGCCATGCTCTCCCGACTCCAATTTTATACCAGGTGATCCCACACTCACACTTCCCGATATGGGCAGACACAAGCTTCTTCGCTTTAGTAATATCTTGGGCACTCATGCATCACTTACAGTTTTTAGCACACATACACAAATTCTGCACCGCCCACCACCATATGCCCACAGCTGCAATTTAGTTCATTTTCAAGAATCCTTTAATAATGAAATACGTTATTGATCCCTCTGAGCGATTCATCTCAGGTCAAAGGTCAGGTTCAGCGACAGGGCAGCACTTTTGGGAAATGGTTGGGATTAGTGTCTTGCTCAAGGACCCCATGAGTGCGGCAGGTGATTACATGGGGGTGTTAACTCGGGTGCTGCACTTGAGGGCAGGCTCCCTACTCATTCCAACAACCCTGCTGCTATATTGGTTTCATTATGAGTCTCAAAGTCTTGTCAGGCCATGCAAAAAGCACTTACACTAGCAGTTTTACTTTCTTCAAATGTTGGAAGGAGAGAAGCTATGGCTCCTGTGTGCCATTCCTGGTAATTCAATCCTTAAAGTTTTTTCTTTAGTTATTTTAGTGATAATTTAGTAATTAAACTTCTTTTCTAATGAGATTAATTCCAGATTTAAATAGATGTGCGTGAGCTTTTCTGTTACTTACAAACAGTGTTAAGCTGCTAAGCTACGTTAAAAGTTATTCATTGTAGTAATAGAGAAACTCCATTAAAACCTAAATACATATACATGTATCTTTCATGCCAACTTTAGTATTATTAGATGGGCATCATGACATCCAAAATAATACAATACATACAATTGTATCATATGATATCACTGCACAACACTGATATAGGATGTTTGTACACGGGTAGAGAAAGTTACACATATTCATGTGTAGAGTCCTAAACTTATCATGAATCATTAATTAATAGAATGCATAAACATTTGATTAAAACAGACATTTGTTACTTTTCTGTATTAATTAAATGGGAAATCATTTTCATGGAGAGCCTTCACAGGGCTTTGTGGAATTACCCATTTGCCTTTATACCTTATCATCCATCCCCTTTAATGGGAAAGGTACTCCATTAAGGTTCATTAGCAGCGTCTTGTACCTCATTTCCTTTACTTTTCATAAACCACTCCAGGTGCCACAGCCTTGATTAGCTTGTGGAGTTTTTTACGATAATCTGTTTCGTATTGAGTATAGCTTTCATCTCCATACTCACCTTCAAGGGTACGATTTGTCATGCTAACAGAAGGGTGTATGGTTTTTGGCCCTAATTCTGCTGCCTTTGCTTTTTCTTTTCCTTTGTCAGAAGTCTCGATTGCACACTCCAGTCAGGAAGAGAGGCGCTGTGGAGGTAATTTATATTTGTGTATGTGTGTGAAAGAGGGAGATAAAGAGGTGTACAGGTTCTTGTAGTGCATATGCATGGTATCTTGATAAGATAGCCTTCTAATACAGTTTAATAGCATATAAATCCAGCTGCAGCTTACACCTAAGACACATAAAGGAAATATGGTCCAATTATTCAGTCAGTCCTGGACAAAGTCTAAGATGTATTATATGAAATCTGTCATTTTTTAAATGCATTACTTTTCTCGAGGTATAAATATGAGCTGTCATTTGAAAATATTGGTCACCGGAAATGCAACTTGGTGGACAACATGCTCTGCCTGTCTTGCTCCCCTATGAACTAAAAATAATGTTAAAGATGATTCATGTCCAGCTTTTTCATTCATACAGCAAAACTTTAGTCCTGAAAAACTAGAAAAACCAACACTCTCAGTTTTGCAGCTACAGTTTGAGTTTGAAGGAGTCAATAAAACCACTTACAACAGACTCCTCTTGCTTACATCTTGAAATAAGATGCCCTGAGTTGATAGAAATGCTGATAGTACTGTATTATCTACTTGAACTGTTACAGTCATAGCAATAAGCTACATACAGTACAGTAAAGTGAAGCGAAGCTAGAGAGACCTTTTGTGCCCTGAGTTTTGCCTCTTAGAAAGGCTACATACTGCTCCTAATATCACTATATAGCTTGTTGAATGCTTTGTCCAGTACATGGAACTCTGCAAAGTGTGCACACTGCTCATGTCAACACACTTCTTTATACATTAATATACTTTTTACATAAATACAAGCTAAGTCAGTAGAGGACAATTCCCCTAAATAACAATTCTAATTTACAGTTTGTGACTGATCAAACAAAATGTATATTTTATAGCCTTTGGTTTAAATGCATCAATGTAGTATTTATTTATTTATTACTTTTAACTGTGTTCATTGAATGTGATGAGCAGAAGTGTACTAATAAATACAAATAAGTAATTATTGCTTGGACTATTCCAGTTTTATTCTAAAGAAATAGGAAAATACACAAAAGCATGTAATAGCAAGTTTTGTGTGGTTATGATTAATGTATATGTGCCAGCTCACTACACATTCTTACTGCAACTAGAGCTAATGTGCAAAGTTCTATGTCTAAACAAAGGTTTCATGTTAATTCTAGCTGCAAATTGGGCATATGTTTTGTGTTACACTGAAATTTACAAATTGTGATGTGTGATGCCACACAGAAAACAGAAACAGAGGGAGACAATAAGCAAGACTAAAAGGAGAAAACATGAATAACCTTTATTCTCTTCAACAGTCCAAGAGAATCTGAAAGGCAGAGCACTTCATCATTGCCATCTGAATTGCAGCTTTAATTACCATTTCCACTTGTGTAAATTGACAGAGATTCACCCCAGCCTCTGCCTCATTCTTCTTTTCCCTTTACCCCAGATTTCAACCTCTTCCACATGATCGCTGTGGGGCTTAGCAGCTCCATCCTTGGCTGTCTGGTTACCCTGCTGGTCTACTCATACTGCCAGCGCTACCAGCAGCAGTCCCACGACGCCACTGTCATCCACCCCATTTCAGCTGCGCCGCTCAACACCAGCATCACCAACCACATCAACAAACTGGACAAATACGACTCTGTGGAAGCCATCAAGGTCTGTACAGAGATTTGCTGTTGGTTCTCGGTGGCTTTCACTTCACAAATGTCCACATGTGTAAAGGCAAAGGAGCAGTTTCATTGCTTTATGACTTAATCAACTGATGTCACAACCTGAGTCAGTGAGCAAACGGTTTACCTCTTTCTCTCAGTTGTGATTAAATACACTTTTTTACTGCATGATTCTCACTGTCACACCACCTCCTGTCATGCACTGACTTTCTAGTTGTGCAACATGTAGGCAGTTGTGCGTACATCTTCTCTGTGTGTGCTCCTCTCCTGTGTGTCTCAGTGTGTGACTTTGTTCTGTGTCAGTGGTCATACACTGCTTTCTCGTAACATCCTAGTGCAGTTACAGATCGGTGCGTGGGCAGGCGATCAATGAAGAAGCTGTGTATCTGCACATTTTCCTACTTAGGCAGGGTTTTGTGTCATTACTGTATCCTATACAAGTAGTTGGATGCACCAGAGCAAGTGACAGAGATCCAGCTACTCTCGTAGTACAAACAGCCTCTTATCCACTGATACATCAGGGCTGGTGATTAGTGCTTCTCCACAGCTTCTCCATGCTCCAACAAGGCTTTTTTCAAGGATTCCCAATGCTCTGTATTGCTGTTGATATGCAGCTAATAAATATGCAACGACACAAATCGTTTTAGATGAGCTAGCATGATGATTCACTAAGTTCCACCCTCCTTAGTCATTGTTGTATAATTTACAATCTTTATCTTTCTGTGCTGTTTCTTATGTTTTCTGCAGTATGTGGATCAACTGGTGAGCATGCTGATTTTCTTTTACCTGGGACATGTAGCTTTAGCCTTATTTAGCATCATATAATGTACGTGGCAACCATACACTAACATTTGTTGCTTACCTTAGAGCAGACAAACACACAGTTGAATCCAATACGTATGCATTTGCCCTGCAGTAAAATGTAGTTGTCTTCGAAGTTGTACACTGAAACTCATACTTTGGTATTACAGTCAACTTTATTTTACTGTAATGCTAATGAATCAGCATTTGAGGCTGGTTTTCTGTTTGTCATGAAGTGTTTGACGTGCTGGTTCTGTCAGAGGAAGACTTTAATGTCAGATATATATTATAAACTAAGTGAATACCTGGATCTCTGTTTGCAAAACTACTTCACAGATATGAAAGTGTTTTGTAAAACTGCCACAGAGTGAGAACAGATCCTTTGGCTCAGAGCAGACGTCTCCAAATGTAATTTCATTGCAGAATAAAGGTGTGAGGAGCGTTCATCTGTCATGCAATTACAGTCAGGAGCATCGAGCATAATTCACTTAGTTCAGTTGCAGATAGAGGCAGATATGAGTATAGACAGTTCATGTGAAAATACAAAGGAGCTCCATGACAAATGAACACTGTCCAATTTTCCGGCAAGCACATTCTGCCTCCAACCATCACTTACTGAGCTTAAACGGTTCGGATGTGGCAGTGAATTTTCAACCATTACATGTGTGGAACCATAATGTGCCTCTTTTGAGTTTTTATTGGAAGGAATAATGAACACCTGATGCCATATTTTAGAGTTTTTGGCTCAAAACCTGATGTTAATGACACATTAGTCATTATTAGTATGCACAGCGTATCATAGATACCCTTCATACTTCATACTAGCCAACTGGAGTATTTCCAGAAGTCACAAGTCACACTTTTATGTACAGTTTATTACATATCCAGTGTGCCTGTAAGTCAGAATATGGCTTAAGGGTTTCTTTGAGGATGATCCTTGCCCATTCCTCTCCTCCTTGCAGCCAGATGTGTCGGTACTCTTGCCCTTGGACGACCCTGCCATGCACCAGCCTCTCTCTGCTAACATGGGGGTGTCCATGCGTGGCCTGGAGATTTTCTACTAACCACTGACTTCTGACCTCTACAACATCCCGCTTCTTGACCCTCCCCAACAACTCTTTGACCCCCACCACTACTACTTCCTCTTCCCCACCGTGCCCTGCCTTTCCACTTCCTGTGGCACTTCCTGTGTGTGGCAGGTTGGAGTACAGACTAGTTTCTCTTTCTCTGCTCAGATTCTTTCATCCCTTCATCACGACCCCCCACCCCTTCTTCCTCCCAGCTTGTGAGAAGGCAGTGTATCCCCCCCTTATTTTTATCTTTTAAAAAAATCCTCCATTTGCATGTTTTTTTCATGTTTGTCTTTCTTGTTTTGCCTTCAATTTTTGTTTGATGTGTTGAGAAAGAACATTTATTGTGATGCTCTATCATTATGCTCCTCTGTTACCTCTCTATCACTAGTGCCACTGTATAGAAACTAAACTATTCTTTACTGCTCCAGAAACTTTAATGTAATCATTCTTTAGCCAATTAAAGATGTTTAAGGCAACAGGAATATGTAGATGGTGCTAACAAGCATCATAGCACAGCTGTTTAAAAGCAGCCATGGGGCCACCTGCAGAGACACATAACTGTCTCCGGGGCTGCGGGAGTGCTAATTACATTCCCAATGTGTGCAAACCACATAATGGGAAAGAAGCTAAATATATGAGTTTTTGTCCACCACACTTCGCTATCAGTGTCAGTCAGAAGCAAGAAGCATCCATCAACTGCAAATGCAGCATCACCAAGTGTTCAATTACCCTGCCCCAAGGGGCTCCCAGCACATACTCTCTACAACATGCAGGATATAGACTCATCCATTTGCCAAATTGCTGATGATGTATTGGGCACCACATCAGAAGCTTATTCCATGTTTACCATGTCACACAAGGACACAGAAGATGCTCCCATGGCTCTTCCTTATTGTTTAACAGAAAAGCAACTCTCTTTTGATAGATTTTTTTTAGGCTTAGCTCGTCCTACAGGACCAACAATCCAGGGCCATAAAAACTGCTGATGCTGGCTATTAGAGATGACAGAGGTGGACATACGGACTTGCATCAAAATAATTTAGCCCTGTGGTAGCTTATCATTTTTCCTGTCTGTTTGCAAATACTTTGACCTTGCAATGTGAAATGTGTGTTTCATTCACTGGGCAGCCTCCCTTTGATTTGTGTTGCTCCTTTTTTTCCTGTTTTTTTCGGCTAGATGGATTTGCTTTTACCTTGCCATCTGGGCTGAATAATCACTTGATCCATGTGTCGAAAATCTGTCCTTACTGACTCTTTTCTCTTTCTCCCCTCTCTGTCCTTCATCCACAGGCCTTCAACAAAAACAATCTGATTCTGGAGGAAAGAAATAAGTACTTCAACCCACAGCTTGCCGGGAAGACCTATACCAACGCATACTTCACTGACCTCAACACTTACGATGACTATTAACCCTTGATCTGGCAGTTCAGTCTCCATACCATAATAGGGTCACCAACCCTATCATCCATTTTGACTGTATTCTTTAATTTGTGCTTTGTATTGCGATTCGTGACACCATGCGGGGGACAGTCCCACTCTGAGACTCTTTGGCAGCTGGTATGTAATGAAAACATGGACAGACAGTGTTGCCAACAGAGGGAAATGCCCACTTTCTCTCAGGTGCCTTGGGGTACACTTGGAAAGATTTCTGGGGGCAAGTCTTGCCTTGAATCTCACTGGGAAATGGACAACTGGATTTCTCAATGTGAACGAAAAGGGAAAAATAAGAATATCACACAGACTGTGGGAAATGTGATCTCTTTTATCTTTCCTGTGACACCTCTAAAACAGACCGGTATTTGTAATGATGGGAAATAACCACAAAACTGCTTTGCATGACTTCATCTGATGTGTTTTCTCTGCTGTTCTGTTTTTGTTTGCATGGTTGATCGCATTACAGGGTCTGGGGACTTGCAAACAACATCTCTGCAGGTCTTTGGTTCGGGGCTGGTTTTGGAAGTCATACAAACAAAGGCTATGGTGATGCCTGGTGGCATTGTACTGCTGCAGCAATTTCCAAATGGATCAATATCCACCCCCAGTCTTTGAATCAGGATGTAGATATTTGAAGTCTGTGGTCAAGTTTGTTCATTTCTTTTCTTTTTCTTTTGTCTTCTTTTCTTTTGTTTTGTTTCAGTTATAGGCTCTTCTGGGGTCTAGCAGCTAGCAGTAATTGAACTCAATGTCTTTCTTTTTTTTTTTTTCTTTTTTTTTTTGGCTTTAAGAGGCACATGTGGTTTTTGTACAGGAAGTTAAGTTCAAAGCTTATGTCTGTAGTTTTTCTAAATACATTTATTCAATGTCTCAAGTGTTTAAAGAATTAAACATTTTCTTTGGAAAAGAAAAAAAGTTCATGTGAATTCTGGCAAGTAATCTGTATTCATATCGGCCTGCATCGAGTCTTTGTCACCGTACTTTTTATATTTTTTGTAAAAAACAATGTTTTTTGAAATTTGATAGTGTTCACTATTTCTTTTGGCTTCTGAGTTAAATATGTATCTCTGAGAGCAGGCTGTTATTGGCATTTACTGTACAGATGGAGTGTAGCAAATGCTACTCTCCCAAACCCCAACTGGAGTGCTACCCACATACTATAGGATGAAATCCATTCATCAAGTTGAGATATTTCTGTTCGGAGTGTATAACCAGATATTAGGTTATTCAATGGTTCAGTTGCAACTAACTTTTTACATGTTTGCTTGTGTTACTGTGCATAAATTAAAAACTGCTTCGTACACTTATTGAGTGTCAGTGTACAGATTTGTAAGGCTTTGATGTACTTAATCTCTTAAACTTTCATCATCTCTCTGACCATCCTGTGAATGGCCTCAGGAGTTAAAATAGTAACACTCAGTAATACGTGTGAAACACTTCTGTCCAGTGCGGTTTGCTCAGAAAACTTGGAGACTTTGATATTCCTCGGACAAAGCACTGTAACACCGCAGCACTGTAAGTACACAGTATCACTTCATAAATCACTCAAAGCCTGAGTAAAAGACTCCTTCCACCCGTTTTTAAAGGAGTCTTCAGCAGGGCCCTGCAGTGACAAATGGCATCAGCGGCAGTGGAAGGATACCTGAAGGATACAAATTGCACGAGGCAGCAGGGTAAAGGTGGAGGGGGCGCTGTCTAATGTCCAAATTCTAATCTGTATGATGGGGTGTAATACCACACACGGTGCTGTTCTCCATCAACCTTCAACCTGACGTCCCATCTGTGTGCACAGGGTAATGGGGGGGTGTTATTAATCACCCCACTGTTTGGGTGGTTGAAGGGGGATGGTAGTGTTGATCCAACTCACTGTACAAACCAGCTCGGTCTGGCTCCAGGGAATCATCCTCTCCTTACCTCGATGTCATTCTTACTAGCTGAAAAGCAACAGACACACAGATGGTTGGAAGACATTGTATGAACATGGGTGTGTTAGAAGTTGGAGTTGTTGTAAGCAGCTGCAGCTCTTTTTCCAGCATTGGTTTTCCTCAGTGCATTTAGGATAATGGTGGATGATGTATAAAACAGGCATTTGCTCCACATTGGCCCCTCTAAACCTTGATTGATGAATCATAACAAGATGCCTCCACCCGCACGTCTACAGCCAGCAGAGGTGGTGCTGAAGCTATCTTCTGCACTTTCAGGAATTTGCCAGGAACTTGAACTATGCAGCTCATAGTCAGTCAGACACATGTGACATTCCACTTTGACAGGGGGGCCGACGACAATAAACGACTTTCACTGGCATTTAGGGACTGCTAAAGGTCACAGCTAAAGGTTACAAGAGCAGGGCTTGTGGCTGTCAGAGGAACTGACTGTGTGAGCACTTGTGTGTAGAAGTGTCAGGAGCTGTGGCTTGCAGGATGATAGGGACCGTAGTCTGCATATTGTTTATGAACGTGTATGTTTAAGACTTTATCGGAGTGGCAATGGCGAGGTCGGTCTGACTCCCAGGTCGTCCATATTGATGTATCCTAGCAACAAGTGGAGGAATAGTGATTTTTTATAGATATTCACGATCCCCATACAATGAAGCCTACAGACTGTTCTCTGGAAGTTTGTTCTTTGTGATTTTGAGTGTAGTGACTCACTGCTGCTGTATAGGAAATATTTGTTCTGTTGTTCTTCACAGTGAACTGTAGACTAATAACTCTAATGCCTTTACTTTTATCCCTGTGTCCTTTTACCTTTATTTTTCCAGTTACTTGTAGAGTGTAGAGTTTAGTCCAAATATAAAATATCCATATAATATAAATATTATATGGATATTATAAACCTGTGCTGGTAAAGATTTTGACCCATCCAGATGTTAGAGTGTGAAAACCTCTGCTGCAATGGACATCTTGTGAGTATTTGTTAACTGATACCCGATGTGATTTGAATATAAAATGCATTCAGCATGAAATTTTTCAAATGTGAGCCAGACTTCTCTGTGCATGTTCCCACTTTGCTCATGAAGCATTCAGGAGGTCTGTTAATTAGCAGCCTGTATACAGAGGCCTCTGAGTGGCAAACAAGGTGAGTGAGTGAGATTGTTCCTGTCAGCCAAGTAACAGAGCGTGAACATCCCATTAAACACCTCTTTTCCCTCTCGAGGCCACATTTTCTCTCATTCACATGGATCACTGTGCTTTAGACTGGCCTTGCAGCACCTCCCCGAGCAGAGCCACTACTCAGTCACTACTGTAGCATCAGCAGCACTAGTTAAGTATACAAATGTCGCTAAATTACGTCCCCAGACTAGAAGCAGCCGCTGCAGCTGCTGTTATTATTCAGTGCTAGTGCCAGCCAAAACTGTTACTGTGGAGAGAATCTGAAGAAGTTACGGCTAAGTCTGGGATGAGACCCCCTGCAGTCAGCACAGTACACTGTGAAAGATGCTTTCAGGGGGGACAACCCAGTGATGAATGTATGCTGTTGCATTATGTTTGTATGAGCTGGGAGAAGTGATGGAAGTAGATGTTGACTAAACAACCACAGGGAAGACTGGAGACTACTGAAGAATTTATGAGCTGCCATGAAATGTATTTTTTTTGCAGAAGGAAAATAACAGTGATTACAGATGCCTGTCATACAATGGAATCCTTGAGCAGGGGGGATTACGGTTAGTACAGGTTTATCTGTGCACACACAGACACTTTAAATTAGACACTTTTCACAGCACAGCGCTGCACAGCTCACCTTACACTCACTCTGTATCTCTTTCCACCTGGGGCCAAGGTGAGGCCCTGTGGATTTAGCTGTGAATTAGTTGTTTCTTTGAGGCTGTAAATAGACTGAGTCAGACTGACGATTCTTTAACTATGCCCCAATGTATTAAAGCATCCCTTTAGTATATTTTCCTCTGTACTTGTATGTTTTGAAGCAAACATTCCTTAATGTTGCTCTAGTCCAGATTAACATTACTAGATATTCAAAGGCTACAGATGAGAGAGATCTTTCAAAGCAGCACTAATCTCCATAACCCCCTAGTTGCTGCGCTTAAGAAATGTATTTCTCAGCTCACTGACATTTTCTAGGAAAATTGTGTATTAAACTTAGAAAGTTAAGCCAACAACACATTAGCATGTGGTGGAAACTAAGGTTCCAGACAGCGCAGCAGTCCAGTTTGCTCTGTTTCAGACAAACTCTGCATTTTCTTTATCCCAGACAGGAGGAAGCACAACTTCCAGCAGCGCTCACTCAGACAGATATGTGTGGGTAGAGAGGAAGCTGGCACGCCGCTGCTAGATCCGACGTGCCAGAATGAAGGATGAATGTCACCGTAGGCGCTAATGCCAGTTGAGAGATGCCACCATAGATTCTACCCCAAGACATCTGGAATCCCAGGTGCCCGTCCCGCCATTCCAGGTCTCAGCTGCAGGAAGCCAAGAGTTCCCACGATTGCCAAGAGCTTCACAACACAAGCCAAGCCACACTGAAGCTTATCAGCTCCACCACAACCCTTTATGGGGCTATTCACCTCAATCAAAGCTGCTATTTAGGTAACGAGCCAAGATGGCGGATATTGCTGCGCTCCAATTACCTGCTATGTCTCCTCCATCTTTCCCTGCCAGCTTCCTCACAAGCCCTGATTCTCCTCAGCATGCCCAGCTGCTCTGGCGGTGCTCCACTTCCTCAGTATCTGTTCAGAGGGAGACCTTTCAGAAGAGAGGGGCTCTGTCGGCGCTAGATTCACTCACAGGGGCTATTCATGACTGCCATGGTGTTTGATAAGGCAGATCTAATCAATAATGGCTAGCTGTCTCTTAAAATGTGACATCAGTGTCAACTCATGGTTTCCAGTGACTCGGATTTCTTAACAACATGTTGATTATAATTGTTGTAGCAGTTGGAAATCCCAGCTATAATAATAATAATCTTCTCCAAATTTCTGATCATTCAGCATCTCGGCAGTATCATTATTTCCACCTGCAATCAGAATAAAAAAATTGCCAAAAAGAAGTTACAATCAAGAATTTCTGCTGACAAGGAGAATACCAATAAGAAATTGGCAATATTTCATGCATTGCATTGTTCATTCGTATGTTTTATTGTAATGTCAAATTATTACACTAATGCACCTTTATTCAGTTTTTGTTTATGCACATGATTACCAGCTTAGCGCCGGCATGGTAGCATGCTGACATTAGCACATAGCGTAAGCACTTTTCCATATATGTGTATTTTTTCCTATTTCTATTTCTATTTTATTTTATTTTATTTTTTAGTTTTATTTTACTATATAATGTATGTGTAGAAAGACAGCCCCACTCATACAGTATTTATTTTTCAATGGATAGTACACACAGTTTTTATTTTACTAGGTTGCATTTCTGGAAGAAAAGCACTGTTTGAAATCAATAAATGTTATAATATCTTTTTTATTTTGTAGAAGTCGTGTAGGTTTAATGACAAATACTGTACAGAATATGTTTTAAAATCAGCATTTACATGTATTGCTGACAGAGTGACACAGTAGGATCATTTCACTATGTGCTCTAGTTAACATGACTCTTACCCAGCTACCACCTGTGCTAAACAGTTATGTTGCTGATTTTCACTTACTTAACTTTGCAGCACTAGTTATGTCTAGTTAGTTACTTACTTCATCTTATTCTACAGATATTTTGCCAATGCAGTGCACTCATATTGCGAAGGAGTCTACAATAAAATGCCAATGTGCAAAGTCAGCTTTTGATGGACACTGTATTGTCCCACGATGAGCTGCACAATGAAAGCAGAACAGCTCACACCTGTTTAACTGGCTAAAGGCTCTTCTAGTAGCTGATTCTACTAATTACTTTTCTATTTTCTATCTTTCTTAAGCTAAATGAAATAATCTGTTGTATAAGAAGTCAGGTTCATAAAGTGGCACAGACCTTTATATGTAACTTTATTTTATGTGACCAACTCTGCAATAAAATGATATATAACCTTGTGATTTCAAAGCCATTCATCTATGTTACCTGTAGCCTCTTTATGCTGTTGCTCTTTGTCATTGTTTGGGAGCAGCAGTTCAGTCGCATTGCTGTTCAGCTCCATCATCACTTCCATCTTCTGCTCCTCTGCTTCTTTTTCATTGTCTTCACTCTCAAGCCCACAGCAGAGACAAAGGCAAGGGTTGAATTCATTTAAATTGTATTTGCGTGTTATAATAACAGCTAACATTAGTAATAGTAGAAGTGGTCACAATGTTTTGAGTACAAGCTTTTTAAAAAGATAAAGAAACCGCCTTGCTAAATCATTCATTTATAAATGTTGAAGGGCAATTTTAATTAGTAAAGCAATTTCCTACTTATAGGAGAGGGACTTGGAGTTCAGAAAGTTCCTCTCCTCTCCTCTCCTCTCCTCTCTAAGTGCAATATTTCATGTTATTTCATATTAGGTTTTAGGTGCAGAGAAAGATGTGCCATGTAGATGTAGAATAGATGTAAAAGAGTAGAAGACCAAGAACTGAGCCCTGTGTCATGCCAGTGGAGAGGCAGGGAGAGTTGGAAACCTGCCCCTGCCAAGATACCTTGAGGGTACGTCCAGGCAAATAGGACTTGAGCTGTCCCAGTGATGCCCAGATCAGAAAGTGTAGAAAGGGGGATCTGGTGGTTGACTGTGTCAAAGGCTGCAGATTAGTTCAGATAGCTCATTACCTTTGTGTTTTCTCTCTCCCCTAGTTCTGTTTCCTTCTCTCTCTCTCTCTCTCTCTCTCTCTCTCTCTCTCTCTCTCTCTCTCTGTACTTTTTTGCAGGTATCCTGCTCGAGCTTTCTTCCATTAAAGGGAGTTTTTCTTCTCCACTGTCGTCTAGTGCTGCTTGAGTGGAGTTGTTGGGGTCTTGCGATGACATCTGTTGTGATTTGGTGCTATATAAACAAATTGAATGGAATTGGTGGTAGCAGTTTTAATTTGATGATATTTTGATCTTAGAAGTATTTGTCTAAGTATAGTCTAGAATAGAACTGTAATATAACTAAGAAATTTTACTCGACATCCTCATGGGTCTCACTTAGTACTTAATCCTTGGTATGTGTCCTGTTTTGCCTTCTCCAGGTCCTCTGCAATTATCTTCTGGAGTTGCACTTGAGTCTCAGTGGTAGAGTACTTAACGCTGCTCTGAGAGTGGCCACTTCTATGCTCTGATTGTTCAGGTCTTTCAACCACTAATACACATTCAACACATCTACTCAGCACAGCCAGCAATATCCAACCTATTGTAAATAGTTCTGTAACAAACCAAATGATTCTTGAGTAAGATTCATTCATGACATTTCTGAGAATATAGTTTCAGACATTTCAGAAAAATAAACAACAATGGGAATGGATGTCTTTGATTCAAACATCAATAAAAACAGGAGGATTGACTTTGTAGAAACTGTTTGTTTGAGCTTTTTCATTCAAATGTCTTGTATTTCACTGCAGAGATGACAGTTATGAAGCGGGAAATGGGCCCATACGCTTGTGAATCACTGTGGGTATTATTTCTTCCTCAAAGTCAGGATCCCATTCCTCCGAAACGTAAGCAATTCTTTGATGCTGTTATGAATCATCTGTTGATGTTTGTAGCAGAGTGTGTGATGTGCCCACTTCCCCTCAACATTCATTATGTACCTTTATTTTAGATGGTCATTGTTCACATACTTCTAACAAACCATGTAGAAAAAGAGGCGCCCCTTTGCATGTGGCTGGGGATAATATTGTAACACACAGTGCACAGACCTTTTGGATGTACTGTATTTTAGAAGACAGAAAAACAAGCAGTGAGTAGGGCCTCCCGAAGCTGTTCAAATCAATATTGTTTATCACATGAAAACCCACAGAGATACACTATCCAGTCTGCGATGCATGTCTTATCTTCATTATGTGTCTTCATAAGTGTGGAAGAAGTAAGTCATCGTGACAGATGAAACCGGCCCTCCCAGCGTTCTTGGCCTGTGATCCTTTTCACAAAAATGCAGTGTGTAGTTTGGCCTCCTGTCACGTTTGTCTATGAGTTGTCTAAATGACCAAAGATATTTCCTTAGTAATGAAAGAAACATCCAAGGCTCGAGCTCAGCACCCGTATTTTGCTTCATCCAGTTTGTTCTTGGTGACCCGCGGCTCCTTTCTCCCTCACCTCCACCTGCTTTGTTTTGTTCTCCAGCTCGGCTGTCAGCAGCACAGCTTTGCTTCTCTCCTCTGTTGCATGAAGCGCGGTTCTCTCGCTCTGCCCCGCAGCTTGTTCAGCTCTACCCTCTGCTCTGTAACCACAGTCCCTACGTTGTACATCATCAGCTAGCAGCAATAGACAGATTGGCCGTCAGAGCCGTCCCCAGTGGCAGCAAGAAGAAGTATCTAAGCACTCAACACACATTATGGAAAAGTATTGGGGTTTTTTTGTTGTTGTTGTTTTTTCATTTACCCCTGAAGATGACATATGCCTTACAGTAACCATAACCAATGGTTATTTCAGTGTGTGGTCTGTTTAAACATACGTTTCATAACATAAAAATAGGAATGTATAAACAGTTTGTCTGTTTGATACCTACAGACAGAGGCAGACCTGCTGTTTACAGACCGTGTCCAGTCTCTCTCGAGACTCAGCTTGTTTGCCACACAATTAGCATACATGGGAGTATCAGTCTTCTCGTCTAACGCTCGGCAAGACCACAAATAACCCACCGACACTCTTTGATTTCATCTGCATGTAAGAGCCCTGAGCCCATAAATTTGCATTTACAAATGAACAGTAACAGTCTGTACATTGGAGTTGTGCGTCAAGGTCTGGCAAAATGTTCTGTGGCCCTGCCAGCTCCTGTCTAAACAAAGCTTACTGTAGAGCTACATCTCTGGGCTGCAGCTAAATCCAGCTTTTTGACAGTGGTGAAAAATAGCTGATTACATAATTCATTCTCTTTGTTTACTTTATATGATATTTCCAGGAATCGCCCAACCTGAACATGGCGCTATTTATTTTTTCACCATTTGGATTAAGATTTAACATTGTTTCCCATGGCAACAAGTGCAACAACATCACATCTCTTTTTTTTTTTTTTTGCAGTAGGGTAGAAGTATAAGGTAGCAGAAAGGTGAACTACTCCAGTACCTCAAGTACCTCAATGTAGTATTTACTGTAGTTACGGCCCCTGAACAAGTGTATCTGCTGCATGCACGCGGCATGTGAGATATGGTTTCATAATCATGAGCATCGTTTCTGACAGAAACACATCTTTCCTGTTTCGGTGAAGACAGGATTTCAACCCCAGAGCTATAAATGATTTCATTCATATGTAATGTGTTTCCACTGTACATGTCACTTCTATTCAGCTCTGTTTTCAGCTGACATTTTCCTCAACTCCCCTCTCTTTGCCCAACCTTATTATTTTAGTCAGTTTTTTTCAAGAGAGTTTGTTTTCATTGGTTAGAAAGCATGTTTTGTAAAAGGCCTCATTGGTACAAATATACATCTGCAGTCCTTATCGGGTGTTAAAATATTTCTGAACTTTCCACTAAAAGCAAAACAGGCTTTTTAATTTCCCCATGGTGCTGCTGTTCATCTTTCATTCCATTACAGCATCCACCATCCTGCTGGTTTGTTTTTAGCGGCGGCCGGTCGAGCACAGAGCCAATGAAACCAAGAAGACTGACGGCGACAGGTGAGCTAAGAATCTTATCAAAAGACATGACGCACGCCGTGAGGTTAGGCGAGGACTCTGGCTGAGACGGCTCTTAAGGTTTTTCAACTTCCAGATGCACATTTCCAGACACTAATGACAAGGAACAGGAGAGAAGTGTAGGTGGTGGACTGAAAATATAAGTTCTCAGATTGACAAATTCTTACAATGTATAATGTCTTAATTTTCACCTGTTTGTTGGATTCTTATACAATAGTGTCAGGTAAGCTGTCAATCACACAAAATAATTAGATTATATTATAATTATCTTTTACAATATTGTCAGAGTGAAAGCTTTAAAATTTAAGGTTCATTACAATCTCCCTTGTGGAAAGTTCAGCACATCTGCTGCCTAAGATAGCTTAAACAAACTGAAAAAGTGTTTTCAAAAATTGCTTGGCCCATGTTTCAGTTTTGGTTGTGGGCGCGTGAGGCAGTATGGCTGCTATCTCATTAGTGACAGAGTAGAGGTCAGAGTGAAAAACTTTGCACTCATGCTGGATGACAAATGAAGGCCTTCACGAGCCGCAGAAAGGGAGGAGATGATAGAGAGGAAAGAAAGTTGGAGAGAGAGCCGACAGATAGAGGAGAGGTGGCGGTGGTAGATGCACAGAAGCCAGAGAGAAAACAAGACAGAGGGAGTTACTCCTGTTATTGCTTCTTCTGGTGCTGTAGCATCTTTCATTTTTACACATTATGAAGCCTTTTGTTGTGCTGGCGTTTTCAGACTTTACAGCAGAAGACGGAGCATCCCTCCAAGGTGTGGTTTGATTAATGAAAGCACTCAACATAGGCAGCGAAACACTTAAGGGATTCATAAGAAAATTGATTACCTTTAACTAGAAAACAATGGTAAAAGAGGACGTGTAATGATTGGGCACCTGTTTCACTTCACAATCATTACAGGGTCCAGGAAAGCAATCACAATGCTTTGTAAAAGTCCAGTATTAACGACTCTTAAAAGTGAGACTTAACCATCACTAAACCACTAATATGCTCCGAAGAACACTTTTTTTAATCACACAGCACAGTGTAGTTGTTGTAGTCTAGTTCTGTTGTGATTAAAATGACACTTTCTTAGCTCTCGCTTTCCTGTTCTGTCAGACATTCATAACTTTGCAGTTTGCAGGTGATTTGTGCCCAATTAAAAAAAAAAGGGGCCAGTAATCCACCCATCTCCTTTACGACTAACAATTAGACTAAGTTTTTACTGCTCCAGATTAAATCAGATTAAACTTCATTTCCCTACCCCATTTGATTCATCCTCTTTGCTAATGGGCCTTGTGATGAGCTATTGATCTAGAGCAAAGTGTCTCAGGAAGTAAGAGAAAGGACTACACCAATTGATGAGAAAGGCCGAAATAATCTCTAAAGTAATGTAGGAGGCTCAGTCTATGTTTAACAGGCCTATTTGTCATCATTCGTTTGTACTGAATCGTAACAGGGACCTGTTGATTACTGTTGTTTTGCAGGTTATGCAAGATACTAATGCTATTCAAATAAATCTATCGTTAATATCTCTTCAAACTCCGACAGGAACATTTTGACTCCCGTAATGTTCAAGTTCACCTGAAAGTCCAAAAACAGTTGCAGTTTCTGAATAGTACTCCTCCTTTTTTAAAGTTATCATGCGTTAGAGCGCACACAGATAGCTTACCTCCAAATTTCTACTGTCCTAGGATAATAGTCGTTCTGGTGGCAGCAACAGGCGAGGTCACGTGCAAGCATGGTCACAATGTTAAGAACAAAATGAATGTTAATCGATTATCATCCGTGGTAACATAAATGTTAGTTTGTCAGCATGCCCTTTTCTTTCTGCAAACAAGTAATGATTAATTTAACCTCTGACCCCCCCGTAGAGGAAAATGATCAAATATCAGCAACAAATTGTCCTGCTGGGTTAAATCCTTCGTCAGCTATGTGATATCAGTTTGCTATTGGTGATGAGGTTTTTCATTTCCGGAAGATGATCAGATACATTAGCAGCAGTAGTGAGTGATGAGGGTAATTAGGACAGAGCTGTCCTTTCTCAACCTCTGCTCTTCAACCTTCTCCAGACCTTAAAGGACTTTTTTTTCTGTCATAGACCGGATCTGAATGAAAGATTAATAACGGCCATCAGCAGGCTGTGATTATTAATAAGACTGCAGACTGGGACAAATTCATGCTGGAGGACAGTGATTTTTTTTTAAATCCACATATATAGAGAGATGTTTACAGTGCACATGCATTTCATCTACAGAGATGTGAATCTGATAAGAGGTTTTACCTGATGTGCAGCCTGTAATTACGCTGACTCTCATTGATTCACGATCATATCCAGTTTTGCCAGACTCCCCACAGATATCTTATAGATACAGATATCCAGGCTCCAATTGGATTCTAGTGGTTCAAACATGGCTCTATTATATTTCTTACCATTCTCCATTTATTCATTGTGTGCTTCTCCTGCTGCTTTGGAAAGATTTGCAAGCCAGTAGAATTTAATCCCTCCCAGAACAAATTGAGATGTACTGTACTTGCAGCTCAGCAGTGGAGCCACACAGCAGCTTGGAGAAGCCATGTTGTGCTGACTAGACTTCACCTCACTGCACACACCTACACGATGAACCTTTAGTTCGATGTGGTGCAGAAAATAAAAAACTAGAAGTGAGCATGTGTGAGTGTATTTATTGCGTGTGCTGGTGTGCCTCTGAGTTTAAAGGGTACTGTACATAACTTTTTACTGGATAAAAGGGTGTCAGTAAGTACACCTTTGCGGATGCATGTAGGCCGGTACTATATGCAAAAATGAGTGTGCCCATATTTCAGCACTAAAGCAGTGAAGAGGTTTAAGAATGGGCCATTAAAAAGTTGGTGCTGGCATCTCTCATAGTTTTCATCTCAGATGGTGAAAGCATCAGACAGGATGATTCTTGGTTTTAGACACATAAACACCTCTGAGAGCCTGCCGGGGGCCTCAGAGTTCACAGGATTGATGTTGAAAAGCTCTATCTCCCACTCACTCTCTGTCATGCACAATTGCACACATATACACAGAAAGGCTCTTTCTCCGTCTCCCTTCCTCCATCAGTCAGAACCACAGAGTCCCCTCCTTCAGTCAATGAGCTTAACTTAAATTGTGACAGTCTTTTATTGGGAATCGATACTAATGGTGAATTCAAAATCAAAGAGCATGATCCACTGCATGATGCTGGTGTGACATTGGGTTGTCCTAGAAGTTCCTCCTGTATAACCATTATAGGCATCATAATGAGGAATGGACACGCTTCCAGAGTGAACACCACAGCAGTATATCAGTGGATTTATGCTTTCTGTTTCCTTGCAGGCGGGCGCCACTACCTTTTTTTTTTTTTTTTACCCCTTGGCTTGTTTCCTTCGGATTCATATCAATTTGTCCTCATTTTGCTTCATCCTGTGGTAGCGATGTGAAAGCCGAGATGCAGACAAGCAAGAAAATGTGTGTGTGTGTGTGTGTTTGTGTATTTGTCAGATTAAGTGAGAGAGAGGAAGGACTAAAGAGCAAGAAAAGGAAAAGAGAAATAGTGGTGAAGATGGCAGGTGGAGGGGGTAGTCTGGATTTCTTTCAGTGTCACAGAAGAGTGTCTGGCCCGTAACGAAATGCCAACCAAATGAGGACGGATCAGGGGGCCGAGCGTAAGCCACCCTGAGCCCCCATTACCGAGCACAGAAGACGGATGGGACGGCTCGCCCTGAGAGACAGAAGAGACACGCATGCATTTATACACTCTCTCGCATTTATTCCCATGTACACAGACCACAAGGACGCAGTCAAACACACATACGGTGGACTGCAAGGAGTACCGGGGAGGAAGGAAATAGATGGAAGCAAGGAGATGAAGTGCCACACTCCTTGTAGAGCGCACATACATCATACATGTACCGACAGCATGCATTCAAAGTAAAACTCTCCCTTGAGGATGTACTGTAAATGCAAAGATAGCAGGCAGCTATTTAAAGTTCAGCTCAATGACTTTTACGCCAGTCTTAACATAACAAATGTCTCATTACTAACAGAAGCGGGCTTTGTTAATTTGCAGATGGCAAGTCATCAGTCAGAAACCAGTGCTGTACACAAGGCTGATGAAAGACAGTGTGATCAATTTGTACAGGATCTGAAAACCTAATTTCAAGTATTTATGTGGCATCTTGCAGGTTCCCAGACTGTCAGAGGATTGACACATCGAGACAGACAAACACTGATGCCCACATTATCTCAGAACAGCGAAGACCTCGTGATGTATGCCTGATGTCTTGGATGCCTTTAAAACAATTCGTATAAAACAACAGGACAGATGATTCTTCTCTCAGTGCTCTTTAATGACAACAAAGTATAACTTTATGAGGCGTGACTAAAGCACTTCTTCATGTCAATGTTTCTGGTCAATGGCTCCCCATATAAGAGCCGGGGATGAGAGGAACAGAAGCAGTTGAACGAGGGAGATTTATGGAGGAACGATGGCAGTGGTAGACCCACATCAAACAGCACGACGGCAATCAAGTCGTTTACAATGGCTGAGCATCAGGCAGTTCTCAAAGTGTAATACAATACTAATATCACCCCTGCTGAGGAGAAAGGAGATCAGAGGGGGTTCAACTTATTCAGAGACTGTTCAAGAGCACTTAAACCAAATACTGTGTATACCAAGTTTCAATGGATGCCAACAAAGCCCTACTGTATATCAACACAGTTCAATACTATAAAATGATTACAGTGCTTCTTGGTTACTACATGCACAGTAGTACTTATGATTGCATGTAATAATTAGGAGTAAAATAAGTATCAAAGAATTCCTAAATAAACTTGTATATAATTTAATCAGCCGTTCTTCCATCATAAAGTCCAAGAGCCTAACATACGTAAAGGAAACTAGTCACGCTTTTATGTGCATGTGCTGTAAAAAAAAAATTACATTAATTAACTAAACTAAGTTCAGTAAACTCAAAACAGTTTCACTGCAACTGCATTAACACAATTTCCAAACAAATTAAAGTTGATTTGAAGCAAAGATGACCTGCAGCCCTGTTGTTGCTGTCGTGGTTAGGCACGCTACATGACACAGAAAGATGAATAAAGCTGCTGGCACTGACGCCAGACAACTGTGGGATGTTTTAATCATGCCAGCAGCTTGATTTGTCAGTGTGAGGAATGAGAATGGATGACTATGCATGTGCGTTGTTCTGTTCATCCACCTCTGATGAGAGTGTATTAGGGCGGGATAGCCAAAAACCAAAGACAGCAACAAAGCGAGACAGAGGAGGATATGAAGTGTGTGTGTGTGTGTGTGTGTGTGTGTGTGTGTGTGTGTGTGTGTGAAGCCTTGTAACCCTTGTTATTTCCACTCTGCTCCCAGGAGGCTTTGTTCCTATTTCAATTAATCACTAATCAAATTGGGAGCGGCAAACGTGATCTGATTTGGGCTCTTCACATATTAATGCTTTAATCAGTTTCCATGTCCAAATAGGATTTAGACGAAGAGCAGAGGACACACACACACACACACACACTCTGTTGTTAAGACTGTCCTTTGAGATATTACCACATACTGTGACACGTCCTACCCAGCAACTCCCAGTGTGTCTAGCAGAGCACGGTGTCACCACGCATAGTTAGGCAACTGTAAACTTCAATGCAAGGTGATAAAGAACACTGGAAGTATTCTGCCAGTGCTGTCTGTCCTCCGGCAACTTAGAGGCTCTCGAGTTTGTACGGTGCCAGATAGTGGAGGACTGGTGCCGACTGCATAATGTCAGAGGAGAGAGGAGCCTGTAAACAAAATCTGATATATTATTCACACCTTGGCAAAGAGGTATCCACCGGTGCCCGATGCTGTGATACGCAGTGACATGTCACATCTGTTGGCTAATGAGTGTGACTGCAACAGAGCCAGCTCATCAAGGGCATCAGTCGTTGCCCCACTGTGGGACAAGAGAAGAAACTGCGTCGCCTTAAGGCCAAGCTTCTGCTGCAATGAAGAACAACAAGCAGCTGCAAAGCACCGGGAAAGCACTTAGATCAATCCATTAAGAGGCCGAGGCGCAGCACGGGTGAAGAAATACACACAGTGCACGGGGAAAGGTGGAGTACAAGAAAGAAATTCAAAGCAAACTGAAAGAGACGCACAGGAAGAGGGAACAAAGTGAAGTGGCAAAACAGAAAGGAAGCGGTAGAAGAGTCGAAGAGAGAATTAAAGGATGGTTTGGCCAGAAATGTCTGGCATGTTAATCTTCTGCATTTTCACACCTTTAAAATCAACTGTTTTTCAAACTAATATTTTGTCAGTATGGGAGGTCACAGAGTGAGGACAGACGAGGTAATTTCTATCGCAGCATTTCAGGAAATATTAAATAGGGCGAGCTGGGTATCTGAATGACCAAAGAGTGTCTGCTGGAGTCTGTGCACTCTGTCTCTTAAATTATGTTGACCTGAGGTTAATTCAGTAGTTCAGTGCCCTCTGGAGGTTACTCATATTTCAACTGACGCTCTGCATCTGCATTTCTACGGTATTAATTACTTTGCTCATTTATGGGAAGGACACATTTTGACATAGGAATGTCAGAAACAGTTTTTTTTTATTTTGCAGGAATATGTGGGTTGGATTTGATCGACCTTTCTTGCAGTACAGCAGCGTTTTGTTTTAATCCTTGATTGGTAGAGTACATATCACACTGTCCCAGCCTCATCCAATTTACTGTTGAAGTAATAAAATGAGAAAATAAAGTAAATATATACAATATGTCATGTGAAATAACAAGTACTGACTGATTGTTATCTGCATTTGCTGGAACGCAGCCCCTTAATAAAGGCATCACAGTGTAAGTTGGTGATCTCGATCTTCTGTTAAGAGTGTGAAAGTCGTGTCAGGCAAAACAAACCTGAGACCTCGAGACTGCATTGCATTCTGGTCCACCAAGGTTTATTGTTGCTAGAGGAACTTTTATCTCGGCGTCTTTTGTGGTAGACTTGTCCTTGTCTGATTACTGAATGTAAGTGTAAAATGTTGAGTCTTGAAAAGGAGCCTGACATTTACCACTGATGGTTTATATAACTAGGAAATGTTCTGTAATCCAACTGTGGAAAAAATCTTTTCTTTTTTTTAATCATGTGTTACATCTGCTCACGAGATACAGTAAACCTGAGAAATACAGTTTATTCAACCAAATTCAAAGGTAATTGCAAGTAGGATTCCTATAAGTTAGAAGAGCGCAGCTACACACACGCACACAAACAAACAGGCATTATTCATCTTGCGGGTCTTGAGTGGTCATGTGCATCAAAGCATACTTCGCCTTTCATAAAGTGCTCTGGAAAACAAACACCCACTTCACTCAACTCTCCAAACATGAAGCATGGAGGGAGTGCAAGGAAAGTGAGCACCTCGTTTATCAAACCCCAGTTGGCCACCGGTGGGTGGGCATCACTGTCAAAAGGCCAATTAACAAGAAGCCCATTGTGAGCACCACAGAGCAGCACAGGAGAGACTAACCATTAGCACATATTCATCATTAGGAAATAATGGGACCAGAGCAGGAAACACGTCCTCAGCTTCAAATACTCTCAGATATGAAGGCTATTTCCAGCTGGAGAATAGGTGTGAGGATGATCCATCTGATTCTGTAATAAAATCCTAAAATCCTTGAGATGATTGTTTCACTTCACAGGCTAAAAATTCAGCTGCCTTCAAAAGCATCTCACAAGAAACCAATGAGGCTACTTGACCTAGCCGCGGAGCTGGAACACGAGTTGAAGCAGGTCCACCATGGCTCCCTGTCTTCCACTAAATACGTCAATAGTAAAGAAAGATATCTAAGATCAGACACGAATACGGGAGAAAGAAGCAGCAGGGAGATTTCCTGCCGCAAGCGATCAATAGAGCACAGAGAAAAACTAAAGACATCAGAGATCGGCTCTGAAGTTCAGGAGCAGACATGGATTTTCAGTGTTTCACGAGACCGTACATTTCACACAGTATTATCTTCTATATTTTTTTTTAAAGCACAGATTCTTTTGCTAAATGTTGACAATACCAGAATCCATTAGCAGAGATGGAAAATGCTGTGTCCCCAGTAAAATGTTTTGAAGTACTTTCAGATGACATTGTCTGGAAACCCTCCGGGGTTTATATACGTTAGGTGCCCTCTAAAACATTAGGAACACAAAAGGCCAATGTATTTGTTTTTTTTTCTGCAAACTAAAGAAATTTTGGGTTCATCAGAAGATGAACAGAGAAGAAAGCTCAGAATTTCAGTTCTTATTTGACTGTTTTTATACTTTACATGACCTGAAAAAATGAGCAAAAGTATTGGAACAGACATTGTTAGAGTAAATTAAAGTGGATAAAATGTTATATTTGGAGGCAAATCCCTTGTTTGCAACAACTCCCTCAAGCCTGCATTTAAATTAAGGCTAGAAACTGCCACCGTGCCTCTCTATATGTGTTACATACTGTATCAGTGGGTCTCCTGGCTAATAAATCCTCAGATTTACAGTATGATTCAAAGCGTGAAAATAAACATTAATCAGTCACCTCAGAAACAAATTGAAATACATTAGTTCACAAATCACATTACGGTGCCCAGAAAATCACTTTGTAAACTTGCTGATGGGTTCAGAAGCCTCAGGTTTTAAAACTGTTCAACATATTTATTCAAAAGGCTTTAATAGTTCACTGACGTAAAATCGTAAAGTAAATGTCGTCCGCCTGGCCTCACAGCCTTGAAGAGAAGAACACAAAGTGTTTCTCCTCAGTTTGCTGTAGAAAGAGCTCTGCTTCTCCTTTTGTCGACTTGTGTGTGTGTGTGTGTGTGTGTGTGTGTGTCCAGGTGTTTGTGTTGCTCTGACCAGGCTTTAATGGCACTCCAGGTCAAGGTTGCATGTTTTGTCCCTTCGAGACACAGACTGATTAAGAGGTTCTTGTGTTGTTTCATAGATCTGTGGGCCAGCGGTGCCACACCAACCATTCAACCAATGACCACAACCACTTTGTTCTCATCTGAGGAGAGCGTCTCCTGCACACACTCTTACCTTGACAGCACCAGTCAATGCACGCTGCACGAAACTCCCCCCACCAGGCAATCAAGTCTTTATGATGTACAATTGTTGTTCTGTGTTTTTATCTTTCTTTCTGATCTTTTGTCTTCGTTCTTCTCTCTTTTTCATTCAGTCACACATTTGCTTCATGCTCCTTGTGTTTTGTGACAGTTTCTGTTTTCATTTCAGCCTCTTTTAATAGTTGTATCTGTCTCAGATATACAGATACAGACTGCCACTCCTCTATCAGACTACATTACATATAACATGCCAAGGTCAGTCACAGTGATCAGCTGTCAATCATCCTGGCATGGGCACTGAGTGGGTGATGAGGTGTTTGCATAAATGTATGGGTGCGTGAGGTTGGGGGAAAGATAAATAAATGTGGCGGCGATGGTGAGGGTGACCTTGCTACGCAGCAGCTACATCTGAGTGGCTCTGAAGTAAAAACGCAACATGAGACAAAAAGGGAGCACACGTCATGGGCTCTGGCAAAAAAAAGAACACTCCCACAACTGAAAGTCTGTGAAAAGAGTTGATGTCTTTTCCAACTCGCTCTGAGTAAAGTGTAAAAAAAAACTATAAATACACTCTCACAACAAAACCATACATTTACATTTTGCACTCTATGAGAACTTTCAAGACAAACCATGTTTGTGAAAGACAAACCAAGACAGCCCATAGCTGAGATTGTTCTCTGCTTGGAAAAGCAAGGCATCGCGTTTAGAGGCCATGATGAAGGCAATAGCTCAAGCAACCTTTGCAGTGTTTTGGAAATGTGTAAATTCCCTTGCAGGCAAGATGCAGTATGATTCCTCGCTGGGAGTAATGTAATCTCACTCTCACTACAACGCTCAAAATGAGCTCATACAAATAGCTTCTGATATGGTGCGGGCGAGATTGTTCGAGTTGAAGCGACAGGCTTTTTGCAGTTATTGTTGATGAAGTATAGAGATTCGTGTAAGGACAAATGACTGTGTACGTTACACTCACAATATGGAAATGTGTGAACGTTTGCTTGGATTTGTTGACTGCTGTGAGAGGGCCGATGCGTTAAACGGTTCCTAAATGAGCACGGTAATGTATATCCATGTCTGAGGTTGTGCAGTGTTATGGCGCAGTTACTGTTATGGCTGAGATAGTAGGCTGGAGTGCAGCAGGAGACGTGCCACGATTCACCCGGCAGCTATACAAACTCCGTGGCACACACGGCAACCTAAATGGTTTGTTAGCTGAAGCTTTGCAAAGTGAACCGAACAGCATCTGTTTCTCTCTCATCCTACCTTTCACCAGATGCAGAAGCAGCTGGGATGCAAATGGACCTGTCAGCCTTGAGTGACACAAAATGGGCATGTGGCTGACATGGTAAGCGTGAGGGATTCAGAGAAATGTATTATGACGACTCTTTCTGAGTTTACAGTGTCTGCCTCGCAGTACGGCGCTGGAATTGTGAGCGTCTGGTTTTTCCCAGGCACTCTCTGCTCCACGGGCCAGTACTGGGACAGTTGGATATAAAAAGTGGAGATATTCTCTTTCAGTGACTTGTAATAATATATCTGTCATTGACTTGCACATTGGGTCAGCCAGAGCTTCGTGTCTGTGATGCCGTCCTACAGACCTGGTACGCGCTGAATTGATTCATTGAACTGTTAAGACTGTTGACCAGCTGAATGACTTTTCCTCTTTCCCAGGACTTTATTAATTTTATCATTGTCATTTTTTTTTAATAAGCCTACCAGGTTTAGAAAAGGCCAGTCTACTGGAAGTGGACAGAGCAGCCAGACATAAGGCAGACAGATGGAGCTGGGCAGAGGGCTGGTGAGGGGGGTCAGACACTGAGCAGAAACAGAGGAGGAAGTATGTGGATTATTTTTTAATGAAATTCCTCCCCACATATGATGACCTGGCGCTGCCAGTGTCACCTCATTATTGTTTGTCTTTATTGCATTGAGGCCTCTGTGAGACATGTATGCTGAATACATTGTGTTAGGTAAGAAGGAAAGAAAGCTCGTTATCGCTTTCCCTCTCCTCTTACACACACCCATAAACATAAGACAACACATACACACAAAGAGAAATCAGTCGTCAAGGGGCGTTACAGTGGATATCAGTGTTAACACAAGTAATTGCCTTGCAGCTCGGGGGCTTTGGAGTGTTAATCCAGCTTGACAAAGTTTGCTCTTGAGTGCGTGACTCAGAGCATGGTGTTTCATCAGCTCCAGTGGTTTCTGCTCCTGCCAGGACTACGTCGATGGAGAGAAAACTGTTCCTGTTCCAGGTGCAAAACTGGTGTTGTGAGTACCAATCATCATTTGAGGGTTTGTAAGTTTTTATTTTGTTCACTTCTTATTTATATTTAATGTCTGACTACTCAGTATAAACATGTTCAGATGGAGCCGAGAGATGAGAGGACCTCCTGTGAACCTGGGTGTGGACACACAAACACACCTCCAGACTGTGCGTAATGCTCTTTGCCACAGTGCAACAAAGATTTGTGTGAATGAGAGGAATTTGAATTTAGGCTGCCGTGCACAGGTATGTGGATACAAGTGTTTGTTTTTTTTTTACTGCACAAAATTCTACAAATGTCAGTCTAAATATTTTATAATGCTTTTTAAAAGAATGATACTCTCACTCCATGTCCATCAGTGCCGTGCGCTGCATTCGTCATGGAGCTGATGGGGACACTGAAGGCAACTCATTCCAAAAATGAAGTGAATTTATCATCTTTGGGAATAGAGAAATAAAGAAGTCCCAAAACGACTGCTATTGAGGCGAATTCTTCTTCCAGTGTGTGAGATAAGGAGTATAAAATCAAAATTTCATCAAATAAATACATTATCACACATTTCCCTGTTAGAAAAAGACTGCTGGAATTACTATGCCTACAGCAGCTGCAGGGTTTCTTATCTTTTATCCTTATGATAAGATAAAACATTTTCTCATTTCCTTTGTTTTACATCTCACACTTTTGGAGACAAGGTGATCTCTCTTGGAGGTGTGAGTACCCATGTTAAGCAGCCTGTTACCAAAGGAAAGACGTCATTCATAATGAAAAATGCTTAATGAGATCTTCCCTGATACCACCTTGTGATTTGGAACTAGACTATCCTGCCTCTGAATGTTTAATGACTATATTAAATATTTAAGAAATGAATAAAGTCTAAGTTGACAAAGCAATTAGATATTGACTGACCTTTTCGGTGAGTTTAGTATTCTGTATCATTCACTCATGATTCATTTTACAGCCGCACTGCACTGGGGGGGGAGTGAGGAGAGGAAGCAGTGGTAAAAGCGCTACAGATCTATTCCAATCAGTCAGCACCTGAGGAGTCTGGGGGACAATCTCAAAGTTTTCATGTGACAGGCAAAGCTTATGCAACAGGGCAGGGTGATATGAGATGGAGTTATGCCACCTATGAAAAGTAATAGAAGGACAATTTCTGCACTACTGAAGTGGAAAGGATGGCGCCAGGTAATTTTGAACAAGAACGCTCTCAACATAAATTTCAAAACACCTCAGAGTGAGAGGCTGGGGGAAAAAATTCCAAGCTCATTATTTCACGCGTCTTCATCACACCATATAACTAAGGCAATGACAATGGTGTGAATATCATCAGGCTCCAGCTTTGTACTAAAAAGGCTGCAATACCAGGAAAGAGAAAATAGTATATCCATGCATGGAGAAAACATCTTTGCAGCAAAGTACTGGAATAAAATAGCAATAAAAATCTGTTTACTGCCATTTTCTTTAAATTATAGCAGTCACTGGGCACAGAAAGCATTTGTCTGTCTGGGAATTTCTAAACCATCTTAGTTTGGGTTTGAGCAGCATTTCTTTCACTTACAGCTTGTAGTCAGACAAAGGTGGGCCACTTCCATCCCTGTCGATGGCATTACTACTGAAGTACTGACTGATTGGCTGCTAGACATTGGAAGTTGCAAGATTGGTAGATCTCTAGCTTTCTGTTCTACAGCATTGTTTCCTCGGTTTTGTCAATACAGAGTTAAGGGGGGAGAAATGTGCAAGCCCTGAGCAATATGCCAATATCTCTTGTGCACAAGCTGCCTTCTTGTCCTGCACACAGAGTCACATACAGAGAGGCCCAATCTCTCAGCTGAGATCTCGAGACCGATCCCAGAGGACAGACATATTATAATCAGCATGAAGCAGACACAGCCAGCCTATGTAACTGCACACATTTCAAGCTGACATGGAAGCTGTAGTTTCTCACATCATGCATCACCTCACCAAGTGTGTGACACTTTTTGCAGCAGCAGCAGCACCAATCATGACACACACACCGTACCACCAGCAATATACTGTAGGTCTGAGGAACGGTCTTTCTTACCAAGTCAGTGAGTCCACTCCTTCAGCCTGTAACCACCACCTGTTGCATGCAGCTCTCCCCGCTAAGGTGGAGGACGAATCCTAGTTGTCTGATCTGGGTCTGAAAGAGCTCCAGGCGCCCTTCAGGTCTGCCTCGACATGACACTGTTCTGAGGATGTAGTGTGGGTGACTGCACAAAGGTCACTCAGACATTTGGCCGGTGTTAAGGCGAGCAGTATAGCACTGTCCTCACAGGCAGCAGCTTGAGGGGGGGGAGGATTTTATCAATGAGTTTGAAAGGCTCCCCAAAGACCACAAGTAGCTCCCACTGTGAGGAAGCTGCATGTTACTAATTCTAACTACCTGAACCCTGCCAGGAAGAGTTTTAGCAGATGAAGGCTGAAGACTGTCTGTTCCACAAAACCTCAGTCAAGATGTTGAATCTCTCCTTTTTGTGTTTTGCAGCAATTCTTCCTGTGCAACGTGAATGTCGAACATATTCCACCGCTGACACATCACTCTCAGTGCCAAAACTGTTTAAGATCCTGCCATTGCAATTTATGTGTTGTTACCGTACATGGATAAAATGGACGCTGGCACTGGAAAGATGTTAGCTTTCTGCTACCCTCCCTCTTACATCTCTTAATTATAGCATGTAGTGGTAGAGAAAGCATAATAAATGACTGGCTCTTTCGGAACTATGGAGACCCATGAGAGAATGGAAGACATGCTGTGAACCTGAAGAATTTATGTGCTATGCTTTGTTAGAACTGTAAAGTGCATTACTAGATGCTGTTTATAGTCTAAATATACACATGCAGCCCTAATAAGGCATGAAGCTGGACTTTCTTTGTTAAATTGATGGTATAAGTGCATACCTGCTGAAATGCCATTGGCAAGACTCTTTGTCTTCTTTGTCTTTTTTACACACACACCTACACACTCCCACACACATGCTATGGCATGTGAAAGTAGAAAGGCCACTGACACTGGTGGCTAATTAGTGACTTGCCTCATTAGTCGCCTAGTCTCCATCTCTGGCCCCAGCAATTATCCCTCTCAGGACCACAGCAAGGTTGAGCGTCCCTGTCTTCATCTCTCTCTCTCTCTCTCTCTCTCACACACACACACACACACACGGTGCCAGTGAAAGGTAAAACACACCTTCTGATTCAGTGATCTTTCATAGTTTCTGTTATTTTCTATATAGCAGGTAAATATTGAAAACATCAAAACTATAACACGATACATATGAAATGTTTTGAAGTTGAGATTGCTCACGGTATTCATCTTTTTCCTCTATAACAGCTTTGCACACTCAGTTTCATGAGGTAGTCACCTAAAAAACCTTTCCAACAGTCTTGAAGGAGTTCTCACATATGCTTTCCTGAGCACTTCCTCTGGCTGCTCTTCCTTTACTCATCTCTACTGGGATTAGGTCAGATGATGGTGGAGGATGCCAGGTTGTCTAATGCAGCATCCCATCACTCTCCTTCTTGGCCAGAGAATGAGAGTGGACAAATTGGAGGTGTGTTATGTGTCATTGTCCTATTAACAAATGATGGTCCCAATGTGCATGGAAAAAATCAAACTAAAAAACGAAACAAATGATGGTCCCACTAAGCACAAACCAGATGGAATGGCGTGTCTCTGCAAAATGTAATGGTCCTCATGTTCGTTGAGTGGGTCTTGAATTCTTAATAAATCCCCAACAGTTTCACCAACACCATCACACCTCCTCCTCCATGCTTCACAGCCGGAACCACACATGCTGATAACATCCGTTCATCTTGTCTGTGTGTCACAAACACAGACAGGCGTTGGAACCAAAACCTTCAAATTTGACTCTTGTGTGTCTGCTACGTGAACTTTGTGAGGCACTGATGTAGGCTCTAATCTCAGATGTCATTAATTCATTTACTTTTTTGCTAACTACATTCTTATTATTTTATATTGATGCTTTGACTTTAGAAACACAGCAGACAACTCATGTATTGCTCAGACATGAGTTGGGAATAAATGCCGATCTCCCCCTTCAGTTCTATGGGGAGGTTTAAACACAGGTGGCAGAGGCGGCTCTGGCAAAACGATGCACAGACTTTCCTTCTGTGAGAACAAACTCAGCCGTTCTCTTTCATTTGAATTGGAAAATGCTGTGTACACAGCAATGACCGGCTCTGCAGGGGGTCTATCAAAACGACACAGCCTCATGGATGCGGTTCAACTTTCTCTGCAATGCAATGTGGCATAATGGTTAATTATGTGCATGCAAGCACACATTTCTCTACTTTGTAGCATCATTGCCATATCTGCTGTTTACCTCAACCAAAGATAAAACATTAGCTGCTTTGATAACTTTCCAGAGTTGTAAGAATCCTGCACACACCACAAACCTACAAATAATTATAATGAGATTTGCCATCTAGACTCCTAATTTTGAATTTAGCACTGCAAACTTAGCTGACCTTGTCATCTCAATACTTGATCATATAATTACTGATTTCAATTGAAGCTGTTAACCGGTACATGCCCACATTGCCCTTGTGACAGACTAGAAGGTAAAGTAGCTCAGCTCCTAATGTTACACTAGCATCTCACTGAAATGGACAAAGTAAATGCAGCCTCTACAAACAACGTTAGGAATACTAACTTTCTCCTAAATCCATGGTTTTATGGAAGAAATTCTATAAAAACCCCGGCTAGTGGTTGATTAAATTAGCTTTAAGCCTAATTCACTCAAACACTTTTGTTTATCTGCCCCCTAGGGGCTGTTGGCAGGAGTAGCTTTGTGACTGTGTGAAAAAGATACAGAAAACGTTCCATTAACAAACTGTATTAACATTTTGAGGATGAAGACCGGTCCTGTGGCATTTAGCAGAGGCATTTAGCTCCATTAACCTAAGCGTGACCCTTTCAAATTGCTACTATTAACCAAACTGGCTGTGTACTAGTCTGGGCACTCCACCCTTTTGCCATGTAGATGTTAGTTGTCCAAACATGCACCTATATTTCAAATAATGATAAAGGAGCCTTTCACCCTCTGATTAAATACATATAAGCAAGTAGATAACAGAATCCTCCTACTTGCAGTAACAAACGCATGGATAATTCTCAGGTTACTCAACTTAGTTTACCGCAAGAGGTTGTTTCTTAAAGTTGCAGTCTTCTCCAAGTGCAGATCAATTACTGGAATATTGCCAGAATATTATTACACACTACGCAACAGGGCCCAAACAATCATTAGACCTAATTGCAGACATGAAAGGTGGTATTTTTTCCATTCCCTCTCCTGTGGGTTTGGAATCTTTGATTCTTCATTAAGCTCACAGCCTGATTCTCACCTATCTTGTCAGTTTGGAAGCAGATGGAGAATATTTATAGTTTCAGCTATCTGTTGCCCTCTTTTTCCCCGTGACCAAAGTAAAGCTGAATTTTAAAGTAAACTCTTAAATAGGCCGCTGGGGTGGTCCAGGTTTCAGGTATTTGAGTCTCATATTATTTGGACATCGCTGTGTGCATATCTGCTCTCCCATCTCATCTTCCTCACCACCCAGAGGAATATATGATTAGCTGCCTCTGCTCTGCATGCTCCACAGTACAGGGTTAGATTAGGTCAATTTTAGCAGTCCAGCCCAAGTTAACTATGACAGAGAGCCCCCCCCCCTACACACACACACACACACACACACACACACACACACACCCCTTGGTGTTTTGCAATCAGTAGTAAAATACGTCTAGTATTCATTCACAATATTTCCTTCGTGATGCTTGATTCATCTTTCAGCTGGCAACTGTTTCACTTCACTTATTCTGAAGCTCAAGACACTTGTCTACAGATGCCAAACTATACTGACGATGCTCTCTTCCCGCCAGAAGACTCTAATGACAAACACGAATGGGAGATGGGTGTTTTCATAGCACGTCAAACCTCCTGTGTGTATGAGTCAAATCAAGAAATTAGATGTACTGCTGGTTCGTGGCATGCAGTCAGGTGGAACAATTTTCCTCACTGCCGTGTCACTCCCAAATTTTACATGTGATTTTTTTTTTTCTTCAAGAGTTGTTTGCTTTGACAGATAATCTTGATCCAAAACTGCATGCTTTCAAAGAGACTTAAGAGATTTACACACGGGCATAGCAGCTGCCTCTTATGTAAAACATGTGCTCTGAAGTGATTGATGAGTGCCTGGACCTTTTCACAAGCTGCTGCTTCATCAGTAAACATATGGTGGCAAACACAGTGAAATATAAAATATATAAAATCTTTTGCTGCATATGATACAAAGATTGACTTGTTACTTTAAGTACATGTTGGGCACAATGTGTGGTCTTGAGTATCACCGTGACAACTCAGGGGATACCGTGGAGTAAACAAACCTGGCTTTTCTCTTTGCAACAAAGGTCGGACGAGTCTTTCCGCAAAGTGTGAATGTCAAGGCACAGCAACAATTGCATTATTTGGTCCCAGTGAAACAGAAACAACATTAACAGAGGACAAGAAGCTGGATGTTCTCTCTAATTAAAACAAGAACAGAGAGTCAAGACCTTGATAAAGTTTTTTGGTCTTTATCGTGTACTGCTTTAAAGTGCATTGCTTTGCATTTTTATCTGATGACTGCTACAAGATGGTATGTTTTATTAATCTCCCAAACTATTATGCTAATATTTGCATAGTACTGCTGTGACACCTCTGGTACTTCAGATCAGAATAATAAAAGACTACAAAACTGCAACTATCTTAACTTAATAATTTAAGCAGCAGTTCATCTTGTCTAAATACCACTCTGCAGCAAATACTCCATTTCTCGTACTTGCTCAGATCATATCCTTTCACAACACAGATCTCTTAAAGATAGAAGTCTTCTTCAACTTTTTCGATTCCAGTCTTGTTGTCAAGCCTCCTCTGAGGTTTACAGAAAATATTCTCAGCACTCAAATGTCTCACTCAGTCCCTCCTTTTCTCAGGGCGAGGTTTATGAGCTTGCATGAAACCCCAAGATATCTGTCGGAGAGTGTGATTTATTGCAGAACCACCACCAGTCTGCAGATAAACAGCAAAATTTAGGCTTTGGCAGTTGTCTTCAGGTCTGTCTGTGTGCGAGTGCATGGCATGCAAACATGCATACATAAGCATGTGCTTCAGCTCTCAAGGGAAATATACTGCAGAATCATACAGCAGATGACTTTTCATTATTGTGATTACTTTTTAAAGGACGGTAGGAAGAGCAGCCCTCTCAATTTATTGGATTTGATGATATACTGTAGTGAAGATAAACAACAGCATGACTGGAGCAGTTACCTTGGATACTGATCCTCAGGGCCCAGAATCTGCTGGTTTTCATTCTAGCCATCAAGACAGGGACCGATTTACACCTGAAAACACAGGTTATCACAATTAACTGCAATTAACTAGCTGGTGGGAGAAAAATCATCAGCGGCGAGGGCGGATACAAGTGTTCCAAAGTGATGTCATCATCACATCATGATGGTATATTGCTGAAGTTTATTCACTGCAAGAACCTGACATGAGCAAGTGAACTAAAAGTAAAGTCCAAACAGAAGTGGTGTTTTTGTATGGAGTCGCAGCTGCTAAAAATCTGTAGCTTCTGGGCATGTTGACTGGAGAAGAAATCATCTTGATGGGCTGGAGTTTGTAGGTTGTATATTTTACCAATAAAGTATGACCTGAACATAATCATCGCTTGCTACACTGTTAGTTCTGTTATCACTCTTATTAGTACTCAAGCAGTAGACCTTCTCCACAGCAGGTATTTTGACTGAGCTTTAAGCACTGAGCTGTTCCACTGAACTGGTACACCAAAAATGAAACAGAGCCATTATTAGTTCCAGCTGTTATTTGCCTGCTACCACAAGTCAAGACGTCCGATAGGGGAGAAAAGGTTTGTTCCCAGTAAAACTCCACCCAGCTGAGATGTCTAATTAACTGAGACAATTGGTGAAACCCATGCACCGTACGGGTACCAATTAAACCTAAAAAATAATCAACAACCGTATTAATACAATTGTTGTTTGCAACACCCAATCCATGTGCCCCTTTGATTTTGTGAAATATAAAATATTGTGGAGCCATTACATTCTGCTGCAGATTAAAACCATTAATCAACCTAATTTCCCACCCAAAACTACATAAGGCTACCTAAATGTGTTTATTGGTCACAAAGAAACCACTGATAGAAAATCTTAATTACTCTGAGCAGCACTGTGGTTAGAAATGGATTAAAAGTGTTCCACTGTCGACCTTTTACGTTTCACAGTGGGAGAAAAAAAGCTGAGAAATAATCAGAGTAATGATGTCTGACTTCCATGTAGCTCCTTCTCTTACAGGGTCCTGGTACTGTACATTCTGGCTCAGGAAATACTGGAACACCATTATTAATGTTATTAGGAACATCTCTGATTTCCGGACTGTAGCTTGTCAGAACGTCTGCTGTGAAATGGGCCTGTAATGTAGGAGAAAATGACTGACAGAAATGGCAACCAGATTTCTGTTTGCCCCATTTGCTACAGCTAAAAAAAGGATCCCTTATAAAATAAGGTAAAGTCCTTTGGTATTGTAATTGCTGGCATTTCAAGTAGTGAAGACAATTCTTTAAAAGCTTGTTTAGTAAAATGACATTATCTTTTTAGAGTTTCACTTCTATTTATATTTGATGAATAGTGGTTTTATCGTCAAACAAAAA